>NC_140583.1:346893988-347193343 GCF_964204655.1 Triturus cristatus
CGTATCGCTTTCTTATGTATTGTATATCTTTGCTTTTATGATTAATCATTTTAATCGAATAAAGCTGAATTGATTTGATTTGATTTAGTATATATTTTAAATGTATATGATGTAAATGCTTTGTATAATTATTGTTTATCGTTTTTAAAATAGGTGTTACATTTTTTGTAGTTATTACATTTATTTTAATTAATTTTTGTGATATCTAGTACCGTAGCGGGTTGTGGGTTTAACGAGGTACAGGGTGAGAAGTAATTTAATTATAAGTATTTAATCATTTGTTTGTAATTAATATTATTTATTTAATTGATAATTAATTATGTTAATTGTGCAATTAATGTTTTCAATTAACATTTTTGGTGTGGGTTGTGGTATTTATATGGGTACAGGGTGGGAAGTCATTTAATTCTAATTCATTATTAATTAGTTGTTAATTAATATTATTTATTTAATTGATAATTAATTATGTTAATTGTGCAATTAATGTTTTCAATTAACATTTTTGGTGTGGGTTGTGGTATTTATACGGGTACAGGGTGGGAAGTAATTTAATTCAAATTAATTATTAATTAGTTGCTAATTAATATTAATTATGTTAATTGATAATTAATTATGTTAATTGTGTAATACATGTTTTTATTTTGTATTTTAGGTGCGGGTTGTGGGGTTTGTAGGGGTACAGGGTGGGAAGTAAATTCATTCTAAACAATTAATATTTAACATTATAATATGTATTTATTGTATTCATTTTTTTATATAAAATATATTTGTATTGCTTTTTTTACATACTTCTTTTTTTATTGGTTTACTAAGTTTTTGAAATAATTTTATTTTGTTGAAGAGAATTTGTTTGTTTCTAATGTTGCACTAATGTTGCACTGACTGGAGTGGGAATAGTTAATTTTACACCTCCTCAGTTCAACATTTTCCCTACTGTTGCACTCATTGGAGTGGGAATAGTAAATTTTACCCCACTGCAATCCAACACTTTCCCTACTGTTGCACTTATTGGAGTTGGAATAGTATATTTTACTCCTACGCAATCCAACACTTTCCCTACTGTTGCACTGGCTGGATTGGGAATAGTAAATTTTACCCCTCTGGAATCCAAAACTTTCTCTACTATTGCATTCATTGAAGTGGGAATAGTAATTCTTATGCCTCCGCAATTCAACACTTTCCCTACTGTTGCACTGACTGGATTGTAAATAGTAAATCTCACTCCTTTGCAATTCAACACTTTCCCTGCTGTTGCACTGACTGCAGTTGGAATAGTAAATTTTACCCCTCCGCAATCCAGCACTTTCCCTACAGTTCCACTGACTGGAGTTGGAACTAGTAAATTTTACCCATGTCATGTAACAGTTTTACTACTGTTGCGTTGCCTGAAGTGGGAGTAGGACATTTTGTACATCCTTAGTATAACGCTTTGCCTACTTTTGTAAAAATTGTAGTGTTAATAGTATATGTATTAAATGTTCATTTTTATAATTTACTTTATATTGTTGCAATTTATATTATTATGTTTTTGCTTATTTAAAATTCTAATATTTATAATGTATTTATGTTTTTAATGTGCAAAATATTTTTATTAAATTGTAAGAAATGTTTATTTTAAATAAAATGGCTTGTTTTTCTATATATTTATGTTATTGGTATATATATATATATATATATATATACATATATATATATGTATATATATGTATATATATATATATTTTTTTTTTGCTCCTCCACACTCGAGTAACTGCCGCCACACACCAAACCAGAGGGTGCGTCATCTGTCACGGGCTACCCCAGCAAAGCCTGCATCATATCACCAAGTCCTCTGCAAAGATTCAAAGGATGACGACGCCGTGTCCAGGCTCAAAAAAAGATTTATTGCTTAAACAGCCGGATAGGACGCGTTTCGCCTGCCCAGCAGGCTTGTTCACCAACTGTTCATACAAATTTCAAATCCTTATTTACATATTTTTTGTGCTCGTACCAGGTCACATGACGTGACTACAACCCTAGTGCAATGGAAGACAGACTCGTAGTCTCTACGGGAAAATAACTTACAATTGGTAAAGCAATTCGTAATTCATTGTAAATAATAACAATTCAAATTTCATGGAAATAACACATTGGTACATCCATTATCACGATTAAGGATTCAGTGCAAGTGCACTACGTATTCCTCATTACATCACTACATTAGGTCGAATATCAACCACACTGAAATAGTATCTCGCTCAATTTTACCAAAATAAAAGTAGGCCGACTATTTCCGCCATAGGGGGGGCTTTCGAGAACACATCTAAATTCATTGATTCTTTTCTATGTCCCTTGGTGCAAACTTTACCAGCCTTTATTCAAGATACGGGAGATTTTTTGATAAAAAATCTATGATCTCCCATGGGAAGAAGATCTTTTACTGGTGACTATAGATGTATGTTCACTATATACCAGTATTAGACATGAGGACGGCCTCAAAGCTGTCAAATATTTTCTGGGCAACCGCCCTATTAAACTATGGTCGCATACTCAAATGCTGCTCTCCATGATCTCTACCTGCCTGAAAAACAATTTTTTCCTCTTCAATGACCAACTGTACCATCAGACATGCGGTACAGCGATGGGCACCTGCTTCGCCCCCAGCTATGCCAATTTGCATATGGGCTGGTGGGAGGAGCAGGTGGTCAGGGTCACTCATCAGGGAGAATGGAAAGAAAATGTGCTGCTCTGGAGTCGATATATCGACGACCTTTTTATTATTTGGAAAAGGGTCGAAGCTAGCAGCCCAAAACTTTATTGACAAATTACAAATCAATGATTTGAATCTAAGTTTCACTAGTACAATCAGCAAAACAGAAGTGAACTTTTTAGACCTTACTGTCTATATTAAAGAGGACAGGGTGCATACCAAACTGTTTAGAAAACCAACCTCCAGTAACACAGTACTACATGCAAAAAGCTTCCATCCCTATAACCTGATTAGAAGCATTCCCTATGGTGAGAGCCTAAGAACAATTCGGAACTGTAGTGAGGAGGAATTAACCGAGCAAGAACTTTCTGGACTACACAATCGCTTTAAGGCCAGAGGGTATGCAGATGAGGTCATTGAGCAAGCTATAACTAAAGCCAAAAAAAGAACTAGAGAGGATATTCTCTTTAATGTGAGCCATCGCCAAACCAAAAGAAATGACAATGAAATACGGATGATTACTTCCTACAACAAAAGCCATAGACAGATTAGGAGCATTCTCACAAAACACTGGCACATAATTCGTAACGACCCCCTTCTGGGGAAATTTGTTCGGCTATTGAGAAAACCGGGCTTCTTGAAATGTAACAAATGCAAGGCCTGCATCCACGGTAAAAATACTGTCTCTTATGCATTAGGTCTGTCGAAAAGAATAAAAAAGATCAAAGGATGCTTTACGTGTAGGACAGATTTTGCTGTTTACGTGCTGCAATGCCCTTGTGGCAAGCGGTACGTAGGCAGCACAATCCACCCGGTTCATAAGAGGGTCTTACAACATCTGAGGGCTATCAAGAATGGGGACCGGACATATCCAGTGGCCCGCCATTTCGAATCCCATCATGCCAAGAATGAGAAAGGCCTATCCTATTTTGTCATCGATTGCATTCCGCCGAATGTAAGAGGGGGCAATCGAGAGAGGAATTTAAGGAAACTAGAATCTTCTTACATCCTTTCGCTGAATACACGCACCCCCACAGGTCTCAATATGGAAGAAGACCTAATAACGCATCTATAATAATCTGTATAGTGCAGAAATGAAGATCAGCAGCCAATTAAAAAAAACCCTCGTCACTGTTTTTAATATATTTTCTATGTATTTCTTTTTTGCACGGTACACGTTATGTTGAATTTATTCCATTATATGACATTAACAATGGGAAGACTTCTAAGAACATAAATGAACTTATGCCCACTGGGGCTTTTATTTTGGTAAAATTGAGCGAGATACTATTTCAGTGTGGTTGATATTCGACCTAATGTAGTGATGTAATGAGGAATACGTAGTGCACTTGCACTGAATCCTTAATCGTGATAATGGATGTAAAAATGTGTTATTTCCATGAAAATCGAATTGTTATTATTTACAATGAATTACGAATTGCTTTACCAATTGTAAGTTATTTTCCCATAGAGACTACGAGTCTGTCTTCCATTGCACTAGGGTTGTAGTCACGTCATGTGACCTGGTACGAGCACAAAAAATATGTAAATAAGGATTTGAAATTTGTACGAACAGTTGGTGAACAAGCCTGCTGGGCAGGCGGAACGCGTCCTATCCGGCTGTTTAAGCAATAAATCTTTTTTTGAGCCTGGACACGGCGTCGTCATCCTTTGAATCTTTGCAGAGGACTTGGTGATATATATATATATATATATATATATATATATATATATGCAAAACTATTCAGACCTACAGGAATGAGGCGGCACACTGTCCTGGTGATACGAGTGTTTAGTCGCTCACAAACAACAACGCGTTTCAGCCGTAAAATGGCTTGACAAAGGACAGTGTGCCGCCTCATTCCTGTGGGTCTGAACAGTTTTGCGTAATTTGTGGTCACCGCTACCACGGCAGGCACCGACACCTTGGGCAGGGGTGCTGCATTTGGCAGACACTTCTTTGGGAAACTGTTTCCCATTAGATGGGAAGACTCTTTTCAGATGGTAAGGAGCAAGACTCTTTCTCAGATAGGCCAGGACATTCCTAAGTAAACATTTTTGCATCTATGTAAACATTTTAAATGTAATCTTTGATGCAAATGGGAGCAAATCTAACTTGTGTCGAGTCTCAGAGATATGTGTGGTGCTAGGAAGATCAAGCACTGCTCTTGCTGCAGAGTTTTGGAAGACCTACAACTTATTAACATTAGCTTTCAAGGTTCCTGTCAACAAGATATTCCATAATCAATTTTTGAGCATTTGATTGCTCTTGTAGGATTTACAAAATGTTTCTGTGGCCTTCGAAACGTAGTTTTATGCACATGATTCAGGTAATAGCGGACCAACAATCTGATAGACTTGACCAGCCATCAGCATCCTTTCTTTTAAGAAACTCAGGTGTACCCACAAGGAAAAAATAGTATTCTGTTCTGTGAATCCTCAACCAGTGAGTGGTATCCCGCAGCAAAAATGTGTTTTCAAGGTATTTGAAGCTAAACGGCACTCAATCTCTCAATGTACTCTCGATCTGTCTGTCTGAATTATAGTAATTAGACAGGCAAAATATAGCCTGAATATCTTCAGAATAGCTTTAGAAATTCACCCTTAAATTAACAAGTAACTCATGCAAAGACTGAACATAGATATTGATGAGAAGTGAGATAGATGGGGTCCCTGAGGGACATCTCATTCAACCAACATGGCCTCAGTGGATCTCTAATTCACCCCAAATGTAGCCTTCCAGTCAGTTAGAAATAAGTCCAACCATCTCAAGGACCTGTCCTTAACACCCACTACCCCACCGGCCTTTCCAATAAGGGTGACCAAAGCTACAGTGAGATTAAGAAGTGTCAGGCATGCTGGATCCCTATAATCGTCAATGTTCTCAATATCAGTCAGTACTGACTTCATGTCACAATTTTGGCGAAAACCTGATTGGAAATCCCTAAGAATAACATACTTTTCCATATGCTGCAGCTGGAGTGTAGCTAATTTTCAAAGGCCTTAAGTCACTTAGGGCGATTTAAGATGTGTTACAACTGAAATCCTTGGCTTGGTTTTCCCTTAAATGTGATGCCTTCACTCCCGAATTTCTGCTGAACTTGCTTTTGATGGCATTAGGACTCTGTGCACTTTACCCTTGTTAACCAGTGCTAAAGTGCATGTGGTCCAAAGGTCCTTTGGATAAAAAGGCATATTTGCTATTTGCTGCTATGGCCATGGCACGCTTGTGTACTGCATCAGGATGTCTTGGATCAAAGCCACCTATCTTTGCGAATGGAAGTCGCGGTTTATGGTGCCATATAATATAAGCATGTAAGGGGCATAAGTCCCAAAAACGGGGAGCTAGGATGTGGTCGTCTGTAACTAAGTGGATTGATACTATGACTTGTTAATGCCACTTGCTCCTGCACGTCATAAGCTGCCTTGTATATTTGGTGTATCTTGTCAGTTTCCATATGGATTGTTTTATTGTCGTATAAATGTATTCATCACCAGCCGATATTCAGGTCTCGTAGCTTATGTTATATTTATATTGTATTGTATTTATACCTCTGATTGCCCCTGTAATACGTACAAGCCTTATAGGTTGTTTATATCAATGCACTTTATTAACTTTGCACTGTTTTTGTACCGTATTTGCTTCCTTGTTTGCTGCTATGATGTAATGTATTGTATTATTTGGGATGAATCCCATTTTCAGCTCTCCCTCTCTCCTCTTTAATGAAAAAGTAAAAATAAGAAAAAAAAACTGCCTGTGCTCTCTCTTACAAACATGGTTTGAAACATGTTTCAAACTATATATAATTGGCACATTTAATTTACTTGTTGGTCCCTATTAAATGGTAATACATGTAACCAGGGCATGTCAAATACTGCTAGTGGGTGGCAGCACTGGTTGTGCCACCCACTAAAGTTGCCTTCTAAAATTTGTCTCAGGCCTGCCACTGCAGCATATAGTACAGTTTTAAACTGGCATTTCCACCTGGTAAAGTCAATCCTTTGTCAGGTCCGAACCTTCATTTTTTAAGGCTTATAATTCACCCCTAATGTAGGCCCTAACAGCTCTTAGGGCAGAGTGCATTGTATTTAAAAAGTAGGATATGTTGTTTTTCACTAAGGCCTATTGCCCCTATTGACTAACACTAGGTTACTTTGTTACCTTTAATAAGAGCTAACTTTAGATTGGAAACAGATAGAAATATACTGTTTATACTTAAACTAATTATAAATTAAAACCCTCTTTCATGATGAAATTGGATTTTCAGTTACAATGCTGGAAATGCCACTTTTAGAAAGTTGAACCGCACCTGGACCTGCCTGAACTCTGCTGGAGTGAGTCCTGATCCCCAAGGTCCTGGCCCCGTGGCTGGCATCATTGGAAGCTCCTCCAAGAAGAAAAAGTAGAAATCCAGAAGTTTGGGTTCCTTGTGACCACGATCGTGCATGTTCGTATTGAAACTCTGTCGCCTGTGATAACTGTCACTGTGTAGCTCTCATGACACCAGCTCTTTGGTCCTACAGCGACCATCTAAGATGACCAGCAATGTAAGACCTGCACTTTGTGCTATGGCAGCAACAGCGACAACTGGATCTTCATGCTATAGCAACAACCGTCCACGACCCTAGAGCTGCTCTTCACAATGAAAGCCTCGCTCTTGCTGCCTCCTTCAACGTAGACAAAACTCTTTGCTCCGGACTTAAGAAGGTAACTTTTCAGCATAACTAACCTGGTCCCAGCATCCAGACCGGACTTGTTGTCGGCTTGAACTTGTGACTGTCCCTCAGTTTAACAAGACTTGATGACTGCTATAAGTGTTTTTTGCTTTTAGGCGCTATTTTCACTCAAATATTTCAAATTGAAAATCTCCAGTTCTAATGATGGATTTTTGTATTCATGGTTCCATTTTAGTTAATAAGATTTACTCTATTTTTCTAAATTAGTTTGCGATTTGTCTTGTGTTTTCTCTTTATTACTGTTTGAGCGCTGCATACATACTTTACACATGGGGGCTTATTACGATGCCGGTCAGATTTGCCTCCAACCAACACAGTCTCAGTCTTGGGACCGACCGACCGACCTCCGGTCGACGGTTCCAACCACCTGATTATGATGCGACTCAACACTGTTCAGTCAGACACTTACATTTCCCTATGGGAGCCTGTGTTACAGCTGCAAACTGGCCGTAATAAAGACTCCCATAGAGAAATGGAGTTGTGTGTAAAACCCTGAACCCTGTGGCAGGCACCGTGGGGTGCATGGGTATACAGGGGGGCACCCTAGGTACTCCCATCAGCCACCAATCATAGGCTGCGGAGGCCAGGGGGGCCTCCTAGTGGATGTAATGTCATTTCAGATGTCATCAGTGATGTCATGAGTGATGTCACTGACCATGTCATGAGTGATGTAATATGTGACGTCATCAGCAGTGCATTGCGGGGGCACGAGTTATAGTTAACTGAACTAACTATAACGGGGGAATTTCTAGGGTTTTGTACGAGGGTTTTGTACGAGGGAAATGTCCAGCTAACTATAACGCCCCTGAAACCTATGGTTTTTTCAGTGAATTTCTAAGGTTTTTTAAATGCCAATTCCTAACTATAATGCCCCTGAAACCTATGGTTTTTTCAGTGAATTTCAAAGATTTTTTTAAATGCTAATTCCTAACTATATCAGGCCTGAAACCTATGTTTTTTTCAGTGAATTACAAAGGTTTTGTAAATGACAATTTTGAATGTATTAATTGTTATACTGATTTTTTTATACTGATTTACTACATTTTTTAAACTATTTATTTTTATATACATTTTTTTAATTACATTATAATTACATTATACATTACAATACAAAATATACTTTCTCAGAATGAATTACTTTAGTTTAAATACTTGGCAAATAGGCAACAGACTTTTAAGTACAGTAGTTACAGTTGTTGCAATGGGCAACACAATTTCAAACACAAAGCAACATTGAGCTCAATGTGAATTTCTACTTAAATGCAATTAGTTACTTTATGGATTACTTTTCTAACCACAGGACTGGATCCTATATTCAGTCCGTGGACATCTCCTGTAAACAGTTGAGTAAAAGCGCTTTGGTTACAGTAGTGATTTTTAAGGAATATTATTGTATTTTAAAAGTTGACACTTAGAAACTTTTTCCCATAGAATCACCAATGTAATCCTATGGCAGAAAATTCACTTAGCAGGTAAGTAGTGTTATCGTTACTTTTTCTTACTCAGTGGTGGATCCTGGATCCAGCACTGGCCAACCTCCTGTAAACAGTTGAAAGATTGTGTTTAAGTCATACAGACAATTTTTTAGGAATATTTTTAGTTTGTGAAAATAGACACTTAGAAACTTTTCTGGTGAAAACCGCACAATGGATTCCTATGGAAGATAATACAAGTTACTGGTAAGTACGCTTAGAATTACTTTTCAGGGTCAGTGCTGGGCTAAAAGATACAGCCCTGGGTTCTCTCCTGATAACAGGTGAGTAAATCGGAATTCGTAGTTCGGCTGATTTTAGAGGAATATTTGTACGTTTAAAAAATGGACACTTTGAAAATTTTCTGGTGAAAACCACACAATGGATTCCTATGGAAGATAATACAAGTTACTGGTAAGTACGCTTAGAATTACTTTTCAGGGTCAGTGCTGGGCTAAAAGATGCAGCCCTGGGTTCTCTCCTGATAACAGGTGAGTAAATCGGAATTCGGCTGATTTTAGAGGAATATTTGTACGTTTCAAAAATGGACACAGAAAATTTTCTGGTGAAAACCACACAATGGATTCCTAAGGAAGGAAATACAAGTTACTGGTAAGTACGCTTAGAATTACTTTTCAGGGTCAGTGCTGGGCTAAAAAATACAGCCCTGGGTTCTCTCCTGATAACAGGTGAGTAAATCGGAATTCGTAGTTCGGCTGATTTTCGAGGAATATTTGTACAATGGTGAAGGAAGGGGGAGGGGCCTGAGGTGGCCTGTGCAAACACGCCCTGTGGCGCGTTTTTAGTTGGGGAATTAATTCCTCTTCAATCCTGTGGTCCCCTGGGGGCCAACTAGCCCACCAGGTACCTCCAGTATGCGCCAGGCAGCTGCATTGCAGAGAGGTATTCAGAGGCCACACCCCTTTTTACAACACTCTGCAACACAGCTCCGTGGTGCTTACTGGAGGTACCTGGTGGACTAGTTGGTCCCCAGGGACCCTCAGGATTGAAGAGGAATTAATTCCCCAACTTAAAATGCGCCACAGTGCATGTTTGCACAGATCTCACCTCAGGCCCCGCCCCCTACCTTCACCACTGTGCAAACGCGCCCCTTGGGGTGTTTTAAGTTGGGGGATTAAGTCCCTTTGAATCCTGAGGTCCCCTGGCGGCCAACTAGCCCACCAGGTAGCTCCAGTATGCGCCAGGGAGCTGCGTTGCAGAGAGGTGTTCAGAGGCCACACCCCTTTTTACAACACTCTACAACGCAGCTCTGTGGCGCTTGGTGGAGGTACCTGATGGGCTAGTTGTCCCCTAGGGGACCTCTGGATTGAAGAAGAATGAATTACCCAGCTTAAAACGCGCCCTGTGGCGCGTTTTAAGTTGGGAGATTAAGTCCCTTTGAATCCTGAGGTCCCCTGGTGGCCAACTAGCCCACCAGGTACCTCCAGTAAGTGCCAGGGAGCTGCGTTGCAGAGAGGTGTAAAAAGGGGCGTGGCCTCATTACACCTCTTTGCAACGCAGCCTCCTGGCGCATACTGGAGGTTCCTGGTTGGCTAGTTGGTCCCCAGGGACCCCGCATATTGAAGGGGAATTCGTTCCCCCTCTGCAAACCCGCCAGGGGGCGTGTTTGCAGAGTGGTGTAAGGAGGGGGCGTGGCCTCCGGCCCAATCCTTTTTTTTTCCCCCTCTGTTTTTTAGAAGGGGGGCTGTGTAGCCATAATTTGCCCCGGGGACACCATCCCCCCCCGGGGCATGGCCCTCTTTTAAAAATTTTTTTTTTTTTTATGGAGGGGGGCTGCGTAGCCCCCCTCCTGCCCCCCCCCTCCTGCGGCCACCTGCTCTCCACAGCTACCACTAGGATAGCTTTCTTTAAAAGGTTGTCTTAAACCTAGCTACCATAAGAGTCGAATTGTACTGGTGCAAGGTGGCCACTTTAACTAGTGACCAGCATATACCAGGCCAACTTCTCACATTGGTGGGCAGCGTGTGGGATTACAGCTTGCCATTGTATTACCAGAAAATCTCTATTTGAATTACTAACTGAAAACCACTATAGGTACTCAAGGTGGGGAACAACCCTTACAACGCAACTTTTACAACGTACTACACTTACAACGCAATTTTTACAACGCAACATCCACTACAACGCATTCCATTACATCGCATGACACTACAACGCATTTTTAAAAACTACCTTTACAACGCATTCCATAACATCGCATACTACCTTTACAACGCATACCATTACAACGCATAATATTACACTACACTATCCAACACTTACCCTACTGTTGCACCCCCTGGAGTTAGAATAGTAATTTTTACCCCTATACTATCCAACACTTACCCTACTGTTGCACCCCCTGGAGTTAGAATAGTGATTTTTACCCCTATACTATCCAACACTTAACCTACTGTTGCACCCCCTGGAGTTAGAATAGTAATTTTTACCCCTATACTATCCAACACTTACCCTACTGTTGCACCCCCTGGAGTTAGAATAGTAATTTTTACCCCTATACTATCCAACACTTACCCTACTGTTGCACCCCCTGGAGTAAGAATAGTAATTTTTACCCCTATACTATCCAACACTTACCCTACTGTTGCACCCCCTGGAGTTAAAATAGTAATTTTTACCCCTATACTATCCAACACTTACCCTACTGTTGCACCCCCTGGAGTTAGAATAGTAATTTTTACCCCTATACTATCCAACACTTACCCTACTGTTGCACCCCCTGGAGTTAGAATAGTAATTTTTACCCCTATACTATCCAACACTTACCCTACTGTTGCACCCCCTGGAGTTAGAATAGTAATTTTTACCCCTATACTATCCAACACTTACCCTACTGTTGTACCCCCTGGAGTTAGAATAGTAATTTTTACCCCTATACTATCCAATACTTACCTTAAATGCAATGTAATATTATGCGTTGTAATGGTATGCGTTGTAAAGGTAGTATGCGATGTAATGGAATGCGTTGTAAAGGTAGTTTTTAAAAATGCGTTGTAGTGTCATGCGATGTAATGGAATGCGTTGTAGTGGATGTTGCGTTGTAAAAATTGCGTTGTAAGTGCATGCGTTGTAAAAGTATGCGTTGTAACGTCATACATCCACTCAAGGTACATATAAAGTCAAGCTTAGTATCAATAAGTTCTACTGAACTTAGAGCTGTGTGTCAAGGGATAGCACACCCTTTCTACAGCTCAAGCTAAGATCAGTAGGCCACAAACTAGTGTAGGTAGTACAACACTGCACAACACTAGAATGTCCTTAAGGGTTGGAGCCAGTGGGTCCACCCAGCCTCAGTATAAGGACATGACTTTCTTTGACTTGAAAGCCATGTGTGCTGCAAGGCACCTGAGGATAGGACAGTCCCTCCACACTTCACCTGATAGATCTGCTAACAGCAGATGACCTTCGATTAGCTCTAGGAGCTAATGAGTCTGAATCAGGGGGTAGCTCAATTACAGTGTCTGTGTCAGATGAGGAAAATCAAGATGACCTGGACTCTGTGGTTAAAGGGTCAGATCCACAGGGATCTGAAAAGGACAGAGGAATTCTTCCTAAGAGAGCTAACAGAGTGCAAGGTCCCCTTCAAGGGAATCGGACCACTGCTATCACTCTGGCAGAGAATCTGTCCAGCAGAGGAACTCATAATTTAATAGAAGAGAGACCTCCTCTGAAAGAATGTACAAACTGCTGCAGTATGAGGAAGCAAGATTTGCCCTCAAGGCCAAGCAGTTAACATTAGACACAAAAGCCTTTAAGCTCCAGAGAGCTTCTAAAAGAGTGGGGTTAGATTTAGACTAAATCAATTACACCTTTTGTTTGGAGATGGGAAAGGCTGGAAAAGGGCTGTGGATCTTGGCCCTTGTTCCTGTGACAATTTTTCCACTCAGGATATGATACACTTTTTCCTCTTCTGTGAGCACTTTATTGACATAAGGCAACGCTTTTTATTCCCTATATTAAGAAACAAAGGCTTTGTTCAGATGTTAAATGATGTTTGGGAAACTTTTAATATTGCGCATTTTTTATCTGTTGTAATTTGCTCTTTGAGGAAATGAATTGTATCCTTTTTAATGTTTTTAATTGGACATGTTGCCCTGTTTTATTAATTAGTGTCAATATGTTTAAAATGAAATTTGTATTTTTAAGTCTATTTATTGTAGTATGCTTTTATGGTTTGCACTTAAACCGAATAAAGACTTTTGACTGACTGAGTGGGGTTAGAACCCCCTGGTGGCAGCAACAGTGTCCCTAGAATCAGAGAATACATTCCAGACCATAGGAACCTTTCCAAGGTTGTTCCTCCCTACCAGAGTGGGGATGATATCCACAAATGGATAACTGCTATGGAGAGGGCCTGTAGAGTACAACAGGTCCCCCAGAAACAGTGGGCAGCAATCTTGTGGCTCTCCTTTTCAGATAAAGGCAGAGACAAGCTCCTCACTGTTAGAGAAGAGGATGCTGATGACTATGAAGTCCTGAAGAGTGCATTAATAGATGGGTTTGGCTTAACCACTGAACAGTAACAGGTTGAAGTTCAGAGACACCCAGAAAGCACAGAATCAGGACTGGACTGACTTTGTAGATTGTGCAACCAAGGCTCTGGAGGGTTGGCTGGTTGGTAGCAGAGTTACTGATTTTAAGAGATTGTATAATCTTATGATGAGAGAACAGATCCTAAATAATTGCCAAAAACAGTTGTTGCATCAGTACCTGGTGGACTCTGATCTGACCTCTCCCCAAGAATTGGGAAAGAAGGCAGACAAATGGGTCAGAACCAGGGTGAGGCAGAAAACCCAGAACCAAGGGGGTGACACTAAGAAGCAGGATGCTAAAGGCTCTGAGAAAGGTGGGGATAAGTCAAAAGACCAGAAGTCTTCACAAGGGCCCCAAAAATCTGCATCTGGTGGGGATTCACGGTCTAACAAAGGGAAAGGCCAAAAGAAGCCCTGGTGCAAATTCTGTAAACAGAAAGGGCACTGGACTTCTGACTGTAACAAGTCCAAAGACCAAACCACTACCACTCCTACCCCTAAGGCAACTGTTCCCCCTAGTACAGCTAAAGGTGGAGGTGGTAATCAGAATACGGGTGTAGTAGGGTTGACCCTGGGTTCTGAAGTGGACTTTGGCCTAGTCAGGCATTGCTGATTTGTGATGGAGGCATATATCCTTCCTAGTGAGCCCCAGTAATCTGGGCAAATGCAAACAGCAGCCTGTAATAAATGGAAAACAGGCTTTGGCATTCATGGACACAGCTGCTAGTGTCACCATGGTGGCAGAGGATCTTGTGGACCCTGGGCAGATCATCCTGGGTGAAATGTACCAGGTTACCAATCCAAGCAATGTCAGGACCAACCATAGTCTGGCAGTTGTGAATTTCTCTTGGGGAGGGGTAACTGGCCTCAAGAAAGTGGTAGTCAGTGCAGACCTCCCTTTCGAATGTCTATTGGGAAATGATCTAGAGACTTCAGCCTGGTCTGAAGTAGATTTATGGACTCATGCTGAGATGTTGGGCATACCTGCAGAGGTATTTGCTGTGACCAGGTCACAGGCCAAAATGCATCAAACTGAACCAGCTCTGGATCCTGAAACTATGGACCAGGTGCTACCCAAGAAGAGGAGCAGTAGGGGTAAGGCAGTGCCTTCCCCTCTGTCTCAGATCACAGATTCACCTCTTGAGAAAGGTGAAGCAGATCCTGAAGAAGGAACTGCCCCAGAGGGACTTGAGCCTGATCAGGTTGAGTTCTTGGGGGCAGGGGGGCCTTCTAGGGAAGTAAGTAAGGGGAGTAAGGAACAACAGTGCTACTCCTCTCTTGAACCACTCAGACAGCAGGCTGCTGCTGGGGCTGCTGGGAGTGCTAGTGGGTCCCATAAAGTTTATTGGGATGAGGGACTCCTATATTCTGAGGCTAGAGATCCAACCCCTGGAGCCACCAGGAGGTTGGTAATACCTCAGAAGTTTAGGAGGTTCCTCTTGACCCTAGCACATGATATCCCTTTAGCAGGACACTTGGGCCAAAACAAGACCTGAGACAGGCTTGTTCCACATTTTCATTGGCCACATATGTCAGAGGACACCAAGGAGTTTTGTCGCTCCTGTGTCACTTGCCAAGCCAGTGGCAAGTCAGGTGGCACAACAAAGGCCCCCCTGATACCACTATCTGTGGTGGGGGTACCCTTTGAAAGGGTAGGGATTGACATTGTTGGTCCCCTTGACCCTCCAACAGCATCTGGGCACAGGTTTATCCTGGTGGTAGTGGATCATGCCACCAGGTACCCAGAGGCAATTCCCCTGAGGACCACCACAGCCCCTGTGGTGGCAAGAGCCCTCATTGGAGTTTTCTCCAGAGTGGGTTTCCCAAAGGAGGTCATGTCTGACAGAGGTACCAACTTCATGTCAGGATATCTAAAAGCAATGTGGAAGGAGTGTGGTGTAACGTATAAATTCACTACTCCCTATCACCCACAATGCATTGGGTTAGTTGAACGTGTCAACAAAACCCTAAAGGGAATGATTAAAGGCCTCCCAGAAAAGCTTAGGCGAAAATGAGACCTTTTACTTCCCTGCCTTCTGTTTGCATACAGAGAGGTTCCACAGAAGGGGGTTGGTTACAGCCCATTTGAACTTCTGTTTGGGAATCCTGTAAGAGGTCCATTATGTTTGGTGAAGGAGGGCTGGGAGTTACCTCTCAAATCTCCCAAACAGGATGTGATGGACCATGTACTTGGTCTCCGCTCCAGGATGGCCGAATACATGAAGAAGGCAACTAAAAATCTGGAGGCCAGCCAAGAACTACAAAAAAACTTGGCATGACCAAAAGGCTGTGCTGACTGTGTACCAGCCAGGACAGAAAGTGTGGGTGTTGGAGCCTGTGGCCCCAGCAGCTCTCCAACACAAGTGGAGTGGCCCACATACCATTGTTGAGCAAAAGGGAGAAGTCACCTATCTGGTGAATCTTGGAACTCCAAGGAGCCCCCTTAAGGTGCTCCATGTCAACAGATTGAAACCATATGTTGACAGGGCTGACATGGGCTTGCTCATGGCAACTGATGAGGAACAGGAGGAGGAGAGTGACCCTCTCCCTGACCTGCTCTCACAGAACCCTGATGATGGGTCAGTAGATGGTGTTGCTTTGGCAAGCAGCCTCACTGATCATCAGCAAACTGAGTGCAGACATGTTTTGCAACAGTTTAGACATATATTTAGCCTGACCCCTAGTCAGACTTCCTGGTGCACCCATGAGGTGGACACTGGAGACAGTCTGCCTGTCAAGAGTAAAATCTACAGGCAACCTGACCATGTCAGGGACTGTATCAGGACTGAAGTCCAGAAAATGTGGGACCTAGGTGTGATTGAGCCTTCAGATAGCCCTTGGGCTAGTCCAGTAGTCCTAGCACCCAAACCTCATACCCAGGGTGGTAAGAAAGAAATTAGGTTTTGTGTAGACTACAGAGGCCTCAATGCAGTCACCAGGACTGATGCCTATCCAATTCCCAGGGCAGATGAACTGATTGATACTTTGGCCTCAGCCAAGTATCTGAGTACATTTGACCTAACAGCTGGCTACTGGCAGATCAGGTTATTTGAGGATGCCAAAGCCAAAACATCATTTTCAACCCCTGGTAGGCACTACCACTTTGTGGTGATGCCCTCTGGTTTGAAGAGTGCACCTGCCACTTTTCAGAGGTTGGTGAACAAAGTTCTGACAGGGATGGAAACTTATTGCTCAGCTTATCTTGATGATATTGCTGTCTTTAGTTCCTCCTGGCAGGATCACCTGGTCCACCTCAGAAATGTTTTGGAGGCCCTGCAAAAAGCAGGCCTCACTATCAAGGCCACTAAGTGTCAGATAGGGCAGAGTCAGGTTGTGTACCTGGGCCACCTTGTAGGTGGAGGCCAGGTTCAGCCTTTACAGAGCAAAATCCAAACCATCATGGAATGGATTGCTCCAACCACCCAGACACAGGTGAGAGCCTTTTTAGGCCTGACTAGGTACTATAGGAGGTTTGTTAAGGGATATGGATCTATGGTGACCCCCTTAAGTGATCTTACCTCAAAGAAAATGCCAAAAAAGGTTCAGTGGACAGTTCGCTGTCAGAAGGCATTTGAAGACCTAAAGCAGGCCATGTGCACTGCCCCCATCTTACAGAGTCCAGACTACACCAAAAAGTTAATTGTCTAAACAGATGCTTCTGAGCTGAGTGTGGGAGCTGTACTGTCTCAACTGAATGATGAAGGTCAAGACCAGCCAGTAGCTTTTATTAGCAGAAGGCTGACCCCTAGAGAGAAAAGTTGGTCAGCTAGAGAGAGGGAGTCCTTTGCTGTGGTGTGGGCCCTGAAGAAGCTGAGGCCATACTTGTTTGGCACTCACTTCATAGTTCAGACTGACCACAAGCCCCTCCTATGGCTTAAACAGATGAAAGGTGAAAACCCAAAACTTTTAAGGTGGTCCATTTCCCTACAGCGGATGGACTATACAGTGGAACACAGACCTGGGAACCAACATGCCAATGCAGATGGACTCTCAAGGTATTTCCACTTAGAACACGAAGACTCAACTGGTCAAGGTTAGTTTAGTGTCCCTGCATTTGGGGGGGGGTTGTGTAGGAGAGCAGGATCTGCACTTATGTTGCCCCCACTTTCTTTCTGATGTTTACACTGGTTTCTGGCTATAGTCTGGCTGGGTCCCTGCTAATCAGGGCCCCAACCTCTCTGTTCTCTCTAAACAACTTGGAGTGCATATTAGATGCAATAGTGATTGGATACTGTGGCACCTTATGAGCCCCTAGTATATGGTACCGTAGGTACCAGGGCACAGGTACTTCACAGGCCTACCAGGGGCTGAAGCATGTATTATGCCACCCCTGGGAAGCAGACTAAATCTGACACCACAGACCTGCTACTGCAGCCTGGGTGAGGTAGTGTTAGCACTCCTCACTGAGGTATAGGTTCCCTATATCTCTACCTGCACACACATATAAACCTATCAGTCACCCCTAAGGCAGGCCCTATCAATCCTGAGGGCAGGGTGCTTGGTTTCCATGTGAGGGGGTGCCTCTGCCTGAGCAGGGCCCGTCTGCAGCTCTCAGAGTCCATTCTCTGTGGCTGTTTGTGGATGCGGTTAAACCATATACTCTTAAGTGCATTATAACCTAGCGGTAAATGCTAACTTTGGGATGGCTGCATCAAAACATGTTGTGTTTGGTGTCAAATGCTTTGGAATCATACCCCCACACCAGTAACTGGTGTGGGAGTATGATCCCACCCTTCTAGAGGGATAGACATGTACCCACTGTGGAAACACGGTAGAATCCTGAAGTGCCCTGGCATCACAAAATGGATGCCACCAGCACAGACACTGGGCTGCCCTCCTGCTGCTGACCGAAACTCACAGTGGAGGAGGCCCAACAATAGGCATCCTGTCACAGGGCGGTGTAACCACCTTCCAGACAGGATTTAGTGTATTGGGGCAGGGTGGGTGCACTCCTAGAGTGCTTTGAAGTCTTGCACTGGGGGAGCAGTAGGCTCCTATGTGCATATGCCAGCTCAAACCGGTTCAGGGGCTACCAGCCCGTGCTCTGGCGTCAAACTGGACAAAGGGAAGTGGGTGTAGCCACCCACTCCCCTGACCCTCCCATAGGTGGGGTCATAGAGCTAGTCCCTCCCTTCCTTCTAGTATAAGTTAGGGAACCCTTGCCATTTGCAAACTAGATATCCCTGGATGACGCTCTGAAGAAGAATCCTGGACCTTCAACGTTCCACTACCTCTGGAAGACTGAAGAATCTCCCTTGGAGTCAAGGAGTGACTCCCCTGCTTGGCAGGCACCAAAACTTTGTATCAACGGTCGCAAACTTTCCCGCTCCCGCCGTAGTCCGAAGTCCCTGCAGCCCCGGAAGTAGATTTCCTGACTTCTCCAAGGCTATCGTGAGTCCCCAGCGAAGCTGAGGCAAGTGGACCCCACGAGTGACGAGGAACAGCAATACCCGGGTACCGTGCACTATTGTCGAGTGCAACCCTTTCACGACATTCTACGAAGTTGTGCATTGGACCACATGTGGTCCAAGCCTCCAGCAGGATTTCCTCCGAAGATCAGAGACCTACCTCGTCCCAAGTGACTGTGGGCTCCTGGTGAGTGAATCCTCCCGAGGCGTCTTCGTGATCCCTTTCTACAGAACCAAAGGGCTCCCCTGGTGTCTCCAGGCCTGCCCTGACTTACCCTCACTGGGTGAGTCCCTCAGACCTTGCTGGTCTGCACCGCTGACTTTCTTAACTTTCCATGAGACTTGCTGTTGCCAAGGCTTGTTGGCTCCAATCTGGTTGCCGACACCTCAGAAAGCTGCAGACTTTGCGGGACACGCTGAATCCAGCTCCTGGTCATCATTGACGCCTCCTGGACCTCGTGGCTGAAGAGTCAAGACACCCGTGATCACCTGAAATCACCCGACGACTGTGGGCATCCAGCTTCCTTGCCCCGGGTCACTGCCATGTGACTTTGAACACTGTCCCTTCTGCTTTCAGGTCTTCTTTCTTCTGAATCCAGCCTTAGATTCCACCGGACACTTCTCCTGTCTTCACAAGCAGCAAGTCTTCTTTGGCTCCCATTGAAAACGACGCCGCAACCCGACACCAAAAGACACCTATGCACCCGGCTTCCCTGGGTGAGGTAACTCCAGCACTACGGTGCTCCTGTGGGTGTTGGCTCTAGAACTACTTACCCTGTAAGTGACTTGCTTGTAGACTCTCCCGAAGTATCCTAAAACTTTAACATTCCTACCGCGACTTGCTCCATTGAAGTCTATTGGGATCCGCGGTTGTGTTCTCACACTGCATGCGTCTCCCGTGGGTCCTTTACTTACCTGCCTTGGGTGGATTAGTGAGGCCCCAGCACTTCTACAGGCCTTAGGCCTTGTCCCCTCGCAAGTCGATCTTCCTAAGTCTCTTTTTTAGTATATGGTATGGTACGCCCCTAGGGCCCCAGCCATATTTGTGCTTAACTTGTTGTGAAATGTTGATTTGTCCATATGTCCTTGACTTCTAATCTCATAAAGAGATTAGTAGAGTGTGTCTAGTAATAAATACATATATATTTTATATATATACCTGTGTGGTGTCCTTTCATTTAGTAATTCAAAAGATTATAAGGTAAAACAAGCTGCTTTACAATCCTCTAAAGACTTAGCCTGAAGGCTGCTCTCCACAGCTACCACTAGGATAGCTTTCTTTAAAAGGTTGTCTTAAACCTATCTACCATAACAGTCGAATTGTACTGGGGCAAGGTGGCCACTTTAACTAGTGACCAGCATATACCAGGCCAACTTCTCACAGTACCTCTTCCTCTGGGGCCCGATACCTTGGGACCAGCTGAAGTACTCTGTCCTAGGGGCCCACCACTGGGACAGAGTACTTTCCCTGCCTGCACTGATGTGGGCAAAGAAACATATATTTGTTCTTGCCTGGCGGGAGCATTTGTAAATCTCCCACCTGTTGGGAGCAAACATCCCTTCCCTGCCTGCAGCAGCATGGACAGGGAAGCCATTTCTGCTCCCACCCGGACGGAGATTCAAAAATGCTCCCTTGGGTGGAAGCAGACACTGATGTTGGCAGGGAAACAGGTTTCTCTCCCGCCAGGCAGGAGCAAGCATAAGCAAGTGCTCTCTCCAGGTGGGAGCAATGCCAGCTCCCACAGTATGGCTGTGGCCATAAGGGCCCTGGGGTCCCCCCGCAGCCCTCAAATTAGTGCTTAGTGGTTGCCCTAGGTGGGCACCAGGGCGCCATGGAACCCACCTAAAATTTAGAGAGGCCCTGGTGGATGGGGTCCCCGGCCCACAATAAGGTCGGAGAGGGGTGCATCTCCTAATGCTTAGTCATGCCAATGGAATTGAACTCTTCTCTTTGGGTGACTTCTCTCAAGTAGAACATCTCCTTTGTAGACCATCCAACATTCTTTCAAATATGCACTTAGAATGGGCATGCAGAATATTTTTTTTTCTTTTTTATAACTATATTTTATATTTTGCAGTATAACAGTTTCAACTAAATGGCGCATTATTTGTTCATCGCAATGCAAAATTTTTCCAGTTTATCATTGGGGCCAACCTCACCACAGTACGCATACAGTCTAATATACAACGTAATTGCGCATTGTTTGTTCATGGCAATGCAAATGTTGCCAGTCTATCATTGGGGCCAACCTCACCACAGTACGCATACAGTCTAATATACAGAGAGTGACAGTTAACCATATCGTGAGTGGCATGGAGGCATGCAGCGCTAAGGTAGTGGGAATGTCCAGTTTGTTATTACCTTCAAAAGGGAATATTTAACAATTGTCTCAGTCGTTTAACAACCACTGACAGCAAAGTAATCAGTCTGTTCCCCAAGTGTCATCTCTGGTGAGCAAGTCAGGAGAAAAGAGTGTAGCGGTTGCCAAATGTCACTAGATCTGGATATGGGTCGCAACAATTCGGCATGGAATGTCAGTTGCTTATTACAGTGTATTAAATTGTCAAGCCAATGCTTGAATTTAGGAGCACGCCCCCTAACCCATCTACAAGCCACCCTCCTCTTGGCCTAGCAAGTGTGCTAGGGCCATGAATCTCCTACATGTTACAGATATATAATTTCCATGGTCCAGAGTGCTATTACTGGGGTCAATTGCACTTCCTCCTCTATCATAGCCGAAACATCAGATTGTATTTCCATCCAATACAATTGTATTG
The DNA here is from genome assembly GCF_964204655.1 of Triturus cristatus. NCBI lineage: Eukaryota > Metazoa > Chordata > Amphibia > Caudata > Salamandridae > Triturus > Triturus cristatus. The sequence goes on from NC_140583.1 coordinate 346,915,626, forward strand.
TCTTGTAGGACCACGCCAAGTGGACTAAATCGGTACCTGGTGACCTGCACTGTCACACTGGTCATTGGTCCTTAGACCAACTCTCTGCCAGCTCTCTGGCGTGTAATCGGCCAGCTGTAGGAATTTATAGGTTATAATCCTCAGCTCGTTACTAGATGAAATTTGGCTGTTCTGTGTACAGCAGAAACACCGCTGGTCATTCTCAAACTGCTGCCTGGTCCTGATGGAGAATGTAGAGATTTCCTACTGTGCTGAGCGGTAAAGGCATTTGACTAAATGCTCGGTGCTGGTGACCTGTTGGAGGACATGTATTCTGGTAATGATGGGGTGGTTTCTCCAGGAAATCTGCAGGTACATTTCTAATAGTTGTATGTAAATATGTCAAGGGGGATTCAGGAGCATCCCCCATATCCTCTGTAAGTGTGTGAAGTGTACCCTGCCGGTATGGATCACCGCAGTGGGACAAGCCTCTCACTCTGAATTGTGACCTTACCAGAGATATGAGTGGGGGAGAGGGGAGCCTTATACCTCTTTTTTATAGCCAGATGAGGGAGAAAGAGTGTCAGGTTATATCAGTATACAGCGAAATGCACCTGGGCTCAAAGGTAGTAAAGCTCCAGCTCCATGTCAAGTGCTTCAAACTCTCCCTCAGTGAAAAGGCAGTGTGGGTTTTCCAATTTGATACGGGATTGCTTCCCAGCCCGTGCTAATCGGATCACCTGAGATTTCGATGTGGCGAAAAATGTGGTCGTAAATGGAAGGGGGGATGTTAGGAAGAGGCATAAGAACTTCGGAAGTAAGACCATCTTCATCAATGCTATATGTCCTGCTAAGGACAGTGGGAGAGAGATCCAATGGGTAATCTGATCAGTGATATTGCAGAGGGTGATACCATAGTTAGCACTAATCACTGTGTTGCTGTCATGGTAGACCCATATTCCTAGGCATTTAACATCATCTGTGCACCAATGCCGGAGGAAAACTGGGTTGAATCTGACAGTGTTGGGGGTGAATGGGAAAAGCTGCAATTTACCCCAGTTTACATTTACTCCAGAGATTCCACTAAATCTGAGGAATTCTCTCAGAATCTCGTTTATTAAGCTCAAGTTTGGGTCTCGTAGGATGAGAGCTATGTCATCTGCATATAGAGATATTAAAAGATGCCAACTCAAATAACGAAGAGCATAGTCCCGGTATTGCGGCCGTAGCTTAGCGTCCAAGGGCTCCATAGCTAGGGAGAACAGGATGGACAATAGTGGACACCCTTGTCTATTGCCCCTCTCGAAATTTCATAGGGCTATCCCATTGATTCGCACTATAGCTAGGGGATGGGTGTATAGCAGCTAACCCCAAGCCAAGACCACTTTAGTGAAGTTCAAAACAGCCTATAAGCCTAAAAAGACTGCCACCACATTCAGATCAGGATCTATATCCTACATAACAGCGATAAGTGTCCATAGTTTATGGGCAGTGGAGCACCCGGGAATGAAGCCTGACAGATCTGGACATACCCAATGGATTAACTAGAGAGTCAGCCTGTTAGCTAGTAATTTGGCAGTATTTTGATGTCACAATACATTAAAGAGATAGGTCTATAGGAATCGCATTGTTCAAGAGGTTTCCCACGTTTCAGTAATGCGATATTCATGGCTTCGCATGTAGATGCCTGGAGTTGTCCTTTCTGACAGACCTCTTCAAATTCTGCAAGTAGTTATGGGCTTAATATCTCAGCATATCTTTTAAACATTCCACCGGGAGGCCATCAGTCCCCGTTGCTTTACCGGATCCAGCTTGCTTATAACTTCCAGGATTTTATCTTTATTAAATGGTTGCTACAGAAAGGTTCTATGGTCATTGCTGAGCCACACCAATGGTACATTTTCAAGATAGGAGCTCACATAAACATGCCTAACTCATTGTGTAGTGTGTAGGGATCTAAAAAAGTAGTAAATACTGTAAGGATGTGTGTAGTGTCAAAGTGTTTTCCCCTCTGTGCATCCTTGACTTTGCGTATCTTGTTAGCAGCCCAGGGGCATTTAATCATAGGTGCCAGTGTTTTACGGAGCTGTTCCCCCTCTTCTTAGGTTTTTGCAACTGCATATTTACTTTCAAAGTATCTCTTTCCGGCTATTATCTCATTATACTCTGTCAATTCCATTGTAATCTGGTCTGTGTGTCATGCTCTTGCCCTGTGGACTGCTGTAGTTCTTGGAGTTTTGGCTTCCCCTCTGTCCAATCTAGATGGTCCTGGAGTGTGCGAAAAATGCCCCCTTGTTTGGCTATACACAGTCCCCTTATGGTGACCTTAAAGGCCTTCCACACAGTGTCCACCGAGTTCACCGACCCCTCATTACACTCAAAGAAGTCTCTGATTTTGAGTTTGAGATCTTCTGTGAACAGTTAGTGTGAGAAAGTGCCCACTTTCTGCATGGTTGCCCCCACTTTTTCCTGAACTGCTGATGTACTTTGACTGAGTGTGCCCTGGGCTCCTGCCAATCAGGTAATCAAGGCCTATGTTCTTTCTCTAAAACTGCATTGAAGACCAAACCCAAATGGCAATCTCTGGACCCTGGTAAATGGCACCACAGGCACCCTGGGCACTGTGACCAGGGAAGGCCTTTATGGGCTGCAGCACTTATTGTGCCACCCTTAGAGGCCCTGTACCTTTACACTCAAACAATGCCTTTGCAGGCTGCGTGTTTTCGTGCAGAACAAAGTGAAGAGTCGACAGGGAACACATCCCTTTTGTGCCATGCCTACAACCCACTGCCCTGGTATAGTTCAGCCACCCCTTTAGCTGGGTGCACTATACCAGTGGTAAGGGACAGATACAGGTGCATGAGCCCTGTACTCCTACAGTGTCTAAGCCAATCCTTAGACATTGTAAGTGCAGTGATACCATTAAGTGTATATGGTGCTGGGAGTTTGTCAGTACGAACTCCACAGTACCATAATGGCTTTACTGAAAACTGAGAATTTTGGTATCAAACTTCTCAGAACATTAAACCCACACTGATGCCAGTGTTGGATTTAATGAAAAATGCACAAAGAGGACATCTTAGAGATGCCCCCTGAAAAATGACCTAACACTAGTGTCCAGGATGAGTGGCTGCTCCCCAGCTGCCAGCACCAGACATGTTTCTGGACCCCTGAGTCGAGAGCCTGCTGCTCTCAGGGGTCTGAGATAATCCACATCCTGGGACGAGGTGCCGAGCCGACTCCCCAGGATGGGCAGGGTCCACGAAGGGGAAGCTTCAACGGCTTGTCGCCTTTGTGAGCTTCCACAGGCCTTTTGCTGCTTCCAGCAACTGGTCACCACCGGTTCTAATCCCCACTTTGGGGGGGAGAAGCGGCGGAAAAAGCAAGTGAGGAAGGGAGATGTGCCCACCTCTGCCAACCCCACTCCTCAGGTGGGGGAGGCGAGGTGAAGCACAACTCTTAGTCACCGCCATCTTGCAGATGGGGGGACCCAGCCAAACAGAGTGAGGCATATGCCTCCCTCCCACTGGAGGGTGGCATAATAGGGGGTGTACCCATTGGTCCCAACCTTTTACTTACCTGAAACACCCCTAAATCTAGTATTTAGGGGCACCCCTGAACCTTGCCTCCTGAGACAAGAAACTACAAGAAGAAAAGAAGAAGAAGGACTGGTCAGCCGTGCTGAAGCTAAGAAGAGAAGGACGCTAACTGACTTGGCCCTAGCCCTACCGGCCTGTCCCCACCTCAAACCTGCAGAAGCGAAACTCTGGTGTGTCCTGCAGCCAGCAACCTCAAGAACCCCGAGGATCTGCCCTGCCTTCCAAAAAAGACTTTGTCTCCTCTGAACACCAGATTTTTTCACCAACAGACTCTAGCTCCGGTGAAATCCGCGAGTCTGCACCACTCTGCACCCGTTGCCCACAGCCCGAGTTCGAGTGGCCCAACACCACGAGGAGGTCTCTCCAGCGATCCAGACCCGAGATTCAGTGATCCCTGACCTGCCTCAAGCCTCCAGGCGACGCCTTCAGCCTCACTCCGAAAGGTCCCCCAAACCGCAACCAGGAGCTGGTAAGAAGACCCAACCATAAAACACATCTCTGCACCCGATGGCCCATAGCCTTGGGTCGCCCATCCGACAGTGTCGAGCCAACCCCCAGCATCTCAACTTACCTCTCCAAGTGGTGGTAGCACCCAAAGGCCTTGGCCCCGAGCCTGCAGTGTGTTTGCAAACCGGAGACTCCCCATTGAAAGTAACAGGGCACCCGATGACAAACAAGCACCCTGCACCCGGCTGCCCTAGTGCCACTGAGGGTGTACCTTTGGTGCTACCTTGAACGCCCATTTGCCCTAAGCTTAAGTCCAGGATCTTTGCTCCCACAACCTAGTGGCCTGCTCGTAAGCACCCACCACGCGGAGGCCTCCTATCCCCCATTGGATAACATTGGGCCTCAGCACTCTTCACCCGGCCGCCCTAGTGCTGGTGAGGGTGTAACAAGAGTGCATCCTTGACCCTGGGGGACCCCTGAGTCTAACCCCAGAAAACCAACTCCCACAACAAAGTACTTACCTGTTAACTGATAAGACTATTTGCTTCGATAGGATAACATTGACTGTTTTCAATGAAAAAGTTTCTAAGTGTGGAGTTGGAAAATCTATAAAAGTCTCTAAGACTGTAACCAAGTAACCAAACGCTTTTGCTTGCCTGTTTACAGGAAATGTCCTAGTGCAGTATCCAGTTATACTACACTGTGAAAGAAAAGTTATCTTTAAAGTAATCTACTTCACATCCTATTGAAAAGCCAATACAAAGTATATGAACAATATTTCAAAGCATTGCATTTTCAGTAATTCTACTGTTATCAAAGCAAAGGATCTATACAAATGCAATTCATACTGTATTATTACTGCAAAATATAAGTCACCTACCTGTTCCAGGCTTGCTTGGTTATAGGAAATAAAATAACAAAAATAATATTTTTATACAAACAAAATTGGTCTGAGTTTAGTCTTTGAGTGTGTGACACTTGTTTGCTGATTGAATGTTGTATTGCTACGCCTTTCAGATAATACCGAATCTCCTACACAGTGGCTGAAACATGGCGAAGTAAAACGTAAAACACAACAATGCCTAGAAAAGTGTTTTATTTTACAAAATGCAAAGACTCTTTTAAGAATAAGGCTTGGGGTTTTATTTTATGCAATGCTCTCTAACAGAAAGGCTTTCCCAGATGTCAATGAGTAGCATTCAAATAAACATAGAGATATATATTTATATGCAAGCAATAATAACATACTTGGTAAATGCAACAGTTAAATGCATGGATGTGAAATACAAGCAGCAAATAATATGAGCTAAAACTCCAGCAAATATACTGGACGTCCTACAAGAGATAAAAAAGATATATATCTACACTAAATACATCAAATGATTACTTTGGATGTGCACCTCGACTCACTCTCACATCACAAAGAAAACACCTCAATTGACTACAGCCACTGCAACCACGCATCACAATGGCACTAGTCAGAAACAAATCACCTGACACAATCGTTCACTCGACATCCTTGCCAACTCAAGCTAGGGGGCCAGTTCATAGCTGGGCTTGGACTCTCGACTGGACTCATGTTCCTTTCGTCTTACAGCAGTACGTCTACTCTGTAAGTGAGCTCCGAACCTTGGCTGTCAACAACCCTCCGCTTTATAGTTTCAAAACATACACTAGAAGGTTGAGAGTCTTCCCCTCTGCGCCAAGGAAACTTACTGGAGCTGGCCAGCTTCCAGGCAAGCATTCCACGGCAGGAAGGGGTTCCCATGTTCCCTCTACATTCTCTCGTGTTCCAGCCTTTATCTTAACGAAGCTTACGAAAGCCTTTCAGGGTACATTAAACAATCTCTTACAAAACAATCCTTGAACGTGATTGACCCAAACAACTTGCAAGCCTGGCTGTGTGTGCAGAGAAGCTGAAGCAAGGCAGAGACAGAATTCAGGATGACATGAGGCCATGTCAAAGCCAATAGTAAGAACTTCATAATACTTTCCAATGTACAACACAATGCTCATTTGTCCACCACTGCCTATAGCATCACATATTTCATCTCTCAATGACAACACAGTGCACATTTGTGCACCACTGCCTATAGCATCACATACTTCATCTCCAAATGTACAACACAGTGCACATTTGTACACCACTGCTCATAACACTGCACTTTGAGACCAAAATGTACATTCCACACCTCTCTCTCTCATGCTTTCAAATGCACATCCCACACGTTCTGTTCTTGGCAAAGCTGTTCTACTCCATGACAGCTCCCACTGGAAGACTGCAACACAGCCTGGGTGGGGACATGAAAGTGCGCATGAATGTTTGGCTGGCCCGAAACGGCCGGCCAAACATTCATGCGCACTTACAGAGTGTGCCCACCCTGCAAAGCTGCTGCAGAAGGAATAAAGGAACAATGTAACGTTATTATCATTTTTTCCCTTTATTTCCCTGCTAAAAAGCAGTGGAGCAATGCTCCTCTGCCTTAGCGGAGGAGCCACTACTGGATATTAGTGCACAGTTCATTAATGTATCAGAGCACAATGCATGAATGCTTTTGTGTGCATGATGCATAGCTTTAACTATGTGTATACTACATGGCTAAAATGAGGCTTATTTGGCGTCCTGCGCATTGGTGTATCTGTTTACACAATGCATGTCTATATTTTTGTGCACAGTTCATGGCTATATCTGTGTGTACGATGCATGGATAAATCTGTGTGCACAATACACAGACAATTGGTACATAATTCATGGATATATTTGTATGCAGGGATATGGCAGTGCCCATTGCATGGATATATCAGTGCAATGCATGAATTCTTTTGTGTGCAAACTGCATGGCTATAACTCTGCTCGCCATACATGGATAACTTAGTGCCCCGTCTGTGCCCATTGCATGTCTGTGTATGTGTGTGCGATGCAAGTAGATATTTTTGTGCAAAATGCTTGTATATATCTGTGTGCGCAGCACATGGGTATGACTGTGTACACAAAGCATGTATAAATCAGTAAGTAAATCATGGATATATTTGTGTGTGGCAACAGCTTGGAAAAGGCACCATGGAGACTCCCGCCTCTCCGTAGCACCAGGTGATTGCTGCCCCTCCCCCTGCAGTGGAGATTGCAATGGTGAAAGTGAACACGGCGAACGCGGCGACTTTTGTCTACCGCGATTATTAAATACTCACTATTATCGGCAGCCGCAGTGAAGCGTGTCGTGAACCCTCCCCCCCCCCGAGTCCTCTGGATCCCAGGCGAGGAAGAGGTCAAGGAGCACGGTGGATGGACCAGCAACTCGGCGCTGAAGCCTTGAATCAGGGCTGTGCTGGTTACACAGAGCTCCGGTGAAAACGCGCTGTAAGCGCAGAATGCGGCTTGGTGAAAGGCGAGGCACCGTAGCTCAAGCAGGTGGGATTAAGCAGTTGGAGTGAGAGCCCAGAGACCAGTGCTAATCCATAATCCACAGAGTTACCGATAAGGGTGCGGTGAATGCAGAGAGCGGGGAACAATACATTGCTGAGAGGCAAGGTGCGGCAGCTCATCTAACGGGTGAAGTAAGGAGAATGCTACAGGATATAACTGGATTTCCTCTGTGAATCTAGACTTCTTGCACATATCGTCAGACTCCTGTGCTGTTGCTGTTGTGCTCTTGTGCTTTGCTCCCTATGAACAACGTATATGAGGGTTTTTTTTTTTTTAATTAAAAAAAGGGGATTTTTTGTTTCCAGAAACAAAAGTGGAAGAGGAGAATAAAAAAAACTCTGGGCTAGCCTCTAGCCTCTAGCAAAATTTGTGATTTGTTTGCTGTTAGGAGCTAAGACTCAGGATACTTGCCACGCACCCCCAAGACTTAACGAAGCTAAGTAAGATGGGGAGACATTTGAAACACGCAAATGCAGTAGCAAAAGTAGAGGCTGCGACTGGGCTGAAAGCAAAAAAAACATCTAATTCAAGCAAAAGGGACAGTATCTCTGGCCAAGGCATCCAGGGAAAACTGCTGTATCTATACCAGGGGCAGGGGCAGCAAAATTGGAGCTAAAGAATTATACAGAGTTTCCATTGCTTACAAAAAAAACTACTCAGCCTTTAGTTGCTCAAGATTTGCCAAACTTAAATTTAGGCGTATCAGTAACACCAGAAGAAGAGGAAGAAGCAGTAGCAATTAATTCTTTGGAGATGTTACACATATCTCCACCTCCCCGAGGGATGGTCCAAGATTCGATACCTCTGGTGTCCATTCACTTGGGAGAAGGACGCCCGTTGCATTCCCAGGCAAGCCCACTCACCTCATCACTCCACCCTCTGCTCCCTGATTTATCCTCATCCGTTAACATTCTAAAACAGAATCTACAGAACTGGCCGCAGTCTCAGGAAACATCTCAGGAAATTTCTCAAGTACCAACAGAGCGGGTCCCGGAACCGTCAGGCCAAACAGCCGACCCACAGAACAAAAATCTATAAGATGATTCTGAATTTTTAACCAGCGGAGCCAACACGCAACAGCTTGAAATTAAAACTCTACTTAATCTGATCCTGGATGAGATTAGGAATATGAAAAAATCTCAAGAAACTGAGATAGCTGCTTTTCATCTCTGTCTGGAAAAAATTGAAGAATCACTCGGAGGTATCCCCGCAAGATTTCAGGAAGCTGAAGCAAGGATAGCCCACCTGGAGGACCAGATGGGTTCCATGATCCAGAAAATTAAGTTGGTGACGGAAGACAATTCTGCACTTGAGAACAAGCTCGAAGAATTGGAAAATAATCTTTGGATTGTTGGAGTACCTGAGGGGATGGAGGGAACTAATTCTCTTCTGTGGGTGGAGACATTTATCAAGCAAAAAGTGATTCCGGATTTCACAGGAGACTTAATGCTAACTAGGGTACATCGGGTTCCCGCCCACTCCATTCCTAATTCCAAGTTCCCTCGTACAATTCTGACTAACTTTGCGGATTTTAGAGTGAAAGAGGATTATTTTGTCCAAAGCAATTCAGCAGAGACAGTTTACCATCAATGAGGGGACTAAATGTCGGATCGTCCCAGATATGTCTGCAGTGGTGGCTCGCAGACAAAAGGAGTTGGTCAAGCTCCTATATCTATTTAAAGCACAGGGTGCTCAGGCATCTATTGCACAGCAATCCAAACTCAGGGTGTTGGCTAAAGGGAAATTTCATATGTTCTCTTGCATCAAGGAGGCCCAGGATTTATTGAAAGAGATTTCCACTGTAAAATGAATTAGTGGTTATTAGTGGTTATTACTGTTATTACTGTTTTTTTCCCTTTTAATTTTTTATTTTATTATGATTATGAGGTCTCCACTGCTGTGTGGGGGGAGATCACCTAGGGTGCAGGGACAGGCTACCCCATAGTGTAGAAGGGAGGGGAAAAATGTGGTCTGCGGGGCCTGTGGGGTTGACCACATTTTGGGGGGGTTCTTTGGGTGGGGGTACGGGGGTGTAGGGTAGTATAGCAGCAACAAATGAACAGAAAAATATGTAAAGGTAAATAATGTAAAGGAAAGATAAACTATTTAGAATTAAGCTGAAAGGGACAAGAAAACTTCTGGGATTGATCTTGAGACGAAATGAGGGAGAAAATTAGATAAGATGGGTTCAAAAATGCAGGATCTAAAAATTGTAAAAGTGTGAATGGATCACTTAACCCCCGGAAAAGTGCTGCTCTTTTAAACTGGATAACGTCCCTCTCTCCCGAGATTATATTTTTGAAAGAAACGCATCTCAGGACTGACACCCCAAAGATATTACTTCCTAAGAAGTGTCAGCAGGCATACTTCTCATCTTCTAATTTAGCAGTTGGTGGAGTAGGGATTCTATTATCTAATACCTTTGATTGGCAGGTTAAGGATATTTTTTCGAAATGGAAAGGGTAGATGGCTTTGGGTGAAAGTAATGCTGCAGGTTAATTATTACGGTCCAATTGAGGATGATACTGCAGCACTCGCACAAATCTATAAATTAGTAATACCAATGGAAGGTATATTAATTTTGGGAGGTGATTTTAATGTCATTCATAACTTGACCCTTGATACATCAAACAAGGAAAAACGCCAACTAAAGCCTAAAACCGCAAAATTAATAAATAGGCTCTCTAATGATTTTTCATTAATAGATCCTTGGAGACTAGGGCATCCTAGTCTTGCAATTTACCTGCTATTCGACAAGATTTAGATCAGTCTCCCATTTGGATTACTTTCTAGTAGATAAGTTGGTTGCCAATGGCTTGACAGAAATATTGGCTCATTCTTTTTTTGATCACTCATTAGTTTCATTCACATTGAAATTAGGAAGCACTATAAAAAAGAGGTCAAGATGGCAGTTTGATAAATCCCTACTACAAGTATGACTTGGCTGACAGAAGCCAGAGGTTTTATTAAGGAATTTTTCCAGCTTAACCTAAATACGGCTCCTTTTTTTACCGTATGGGAGGCATTTAAAGCCACCTTCAGAGGCCAGATCATATCATGTAAGGCAAAAATAGGTAATATTCGGAAACAAAAAATTCTGGTATTACAGACTGCTGTAGAAAGAGCTAAACTAAAAGTAGTTTTAACGGATACACCATTGCCTATTATAAAAGCGCAACAGCAAGAGTTGGATAAAGCCAAGGAAAAGCAGAAGGATTTTTTTCTATTAGAGGAGATTATGAGCAGTCGGGCCTATCAGCAGAAGCTCTATGAGGAAAGCAAACAGATGGGCAGATTTCTGGCTTGGTCTACTGAATGTCAAAAAGCTGCTCAGTTAATTACCAAAATTAAAAATCCATCAACGGATATATTAGAGGATGATAAAGAGGCAATTGCTGATGTGTTGCTTACACATTTTAATCAAATCTACGCAGAAACTCAAGTAATAGACAAGCTAGCATTGAAGAGTTATTTTGAAGAATTAGAACAACCTTTACTATCACAACAGCTTTCTGAGACAATAAATGCCCAAATAGGAATTACGGAGGTTCGAAACAGTTTAAATAGTATGCCCAATGCCAGGGCCTGTGGTGGGGATGGGATTCCGGTGGAAGTATATAAGGCATTTCAAGAAGAATTGCTTCCCTTTTTAACAAAATCGTTTAATCAAATTAAAGAAGCTATAGACTTCCTAAAACGTTTTAAGGAAACAGTATTAATATTTTTTTTTTTAAAAAGATAAAGATCCCTCCGATCCCAGTCTTATCACCCTATTAGTCTGCTAATCACAGATTATAAACTGCTTATGAAATGTTGTGCAAAAACGATAGCACCCTGTACACAACTAGTAGTTCATAGTGACCAAAATGGTTTTATTCCAGGACGTCTCATGGCCTCTAATACGTATTTTTTAGCGCAAGCTATTGACTATTTTTCTAATTATAAAACCAAGGCGGTGATAATGATGATGGATGCCAAAAATGCATTTGATTTGGTAGATTGGAGGGCTTTATTTTTTATTTTGGATAAACTTGGTTTTCCGTCACAATTCATATAGATGCTGAAAAAGGTATATAGCTGTGCTGAAGCTAAAATCAATCAATCAATCAAAGCTTTATTTCGATAAAAGACATATCATAAAAGCATGCAAATTTGTTATGGAGAATAAAATAACTAAGATTAGAACAGATAAAAGATAAAAAGAATATCGTTGCAAAGGGAGCAATCATAGAATAAAGGATACATTACCGCACCAAACATTTCTACCCCCCGCAGGAACACTCGACAGTCTAAAAAACAACCATAAATAAATACGTTTAAAAAAAATATCATATCGAAGAGCGCAGAGACCTAAATCTAATAATTCATGACCAGTCAAGAAATTTGGCCACACCACATACCAGCAGTGCACTGGTGTCTGACTGTAAAATTCTAAGTGCAACACGATAGTTCGCAGAGCGCAGCTGCCTACAGACGGGACTCAGCCATCTTGCTCGAGGGGTTTTATAGGCAGGGCACTCGAACAAAAGGTGCGCTATAGTTTCAACCTCCCCGTTGCAACATGGGCAGTTTGCAATAGTTTGATAGGGGGGTTTCCATTTACTAGAAAACTCGCGAATAGGGAGTGTGCCAAACCTAAACTGGGTGTAGAGTGTCCTATCTCTAGGTTTCTGAATAAAATCAAAATAGTGCTCCAGCCTAACCACCTGTTTATGTAGATAGAAATCCCCAGTCAAACTACCTAAGTTGGGAGTACTATACTCCAGGTTATCTATCCAGGTCCAATAGGCCTTCTTAAGATCGGCTCTGCTCAAATGTTTTCCAAACTCCCAAACTTCTCTTAGACCCATTGAACAAAAGGATTTTTTAACATTGGACAACCAACCAATCCTATGTGAGCCCGTCATGCTCATCACTTCTTTTAGGCCATCAACATATTTGGATAGCTCGGGGGTACGACATAGGCGGGCCCAAAGAAGCAAGGGACGTAGTCTAGCTAGATCCCTAAATGAGCGCCTGCCCATGTCGCTCATCAGGAGCTTAAGAGGAGTGCCACTTGGGAGCGAGACCAAGTCCCTAAGGAATTTATTTTCAGATCTTGAAATTTCATCGATATTGTCGAAGCCCCAAAGTTCGGCACCATAGAGTGCTGAACTAACAGCTTTAGCAGCATAAATCACAAGGGCAGGAGCAATGGGCCTGCTCTGCGAAGAGCGATGTTCCTTCCCAATTGCTCCCATATCCCGCTTGTGATTCAAAAGCATTTTATCAATGTGGGGTCTCCAACTTAGTCTATCTGAGATTCTAATTCCAAGATAATCGAAAGTGTTAACAAGCTCTAGCGGAACACCATCCAGAGTAGGAGTTATTTTAAGGGATCTGCAGGGGTTAAACAAGAGACGTTTGGTCTTCGAGGTGTTTATGGCCAAGCCTCTCAAACTACAGACCAACTTGAACCTATCCAAAAGTCTTTGCAACCCTGCCAGTGTTTTAGAAATTAGCAGGGTGTCGTCTGCAAAGAGTAGGGCAGGAACTTTGTCACCCGCCAGGGTCGGGGCATCAGCTGGTGTTTCCCGCAGGAAACTTACCACCCCATTCACGTACAAGGAGAATAGGGTGGGGGCCTTAACACAGCCCTGGCGGACTCCCCTATTAACGGGGATTTTAACAGTTTCCTGTTCCTGAGAACCCCACCTCACCCGGGCATAATTGCCCTCATGGAGAAAATCAAAAGGTCTAGGATAGGCAACGGAACACCCATTTCCTTCAAGACCAGCCACAAGCGTTCGCGGGGGACTAGGTCAAAGGCAGTCTTTAAATCTATGAATGCCAAATAAAGACTGCCCTTGCCAATCGAGACGACCTTCCAATATAAAAGAAGGAACCTAAAGACCTGGTCAATAGTACCCGAGTTTGCTCTGAAACCCGCTTGGTAGTCTGACAGAATGTTATTATCGCTGACCCATGTCAAAATTCTCTCTAGCAAGTGAGGAGACTGGCTGTAAGTTTAATGTCAAAGAATGGAAACAACTTAGTGAGTTAGCAAACAAAGCATTTAGAGGCGCTAACTATAAGAAAATGAATTTTTTTATCAAGATGGTTATTATATTATACACCTGAAAGACTCTCCAAAATGTTTCAAACAAGCTCGAATCCATTTTTTCGATGCAACAAAAATGGTAATGGTGCCTGGGTGCATATATTCTATGAATGTAATGATTTGCAGCACTTCTGGAAGGCGATTTTTGCCAAGATGTCTCTGATTTTGTCCTTGCCAATTGAGCCATCAGCTATGTTGGTGTTATTTGGCTCATCAGGAGAAGTGAAGTGTTTTTTTTTTTAACACTTTATTTTTCCAATATGAAACAACCATATTGTTGAACAAGCATCTGTCTCATAGTATCGCACACAACCCTTTTGGGAACAATAAATGTCGCTCCTGACAGTTCAATAACAGTAGTAGTATTACATTATTAATGAAGTAACCTTACGTTACCCTTTACCCAAAACGTTGAAAGTTGCCCTCAGCCCACCCACACCACCCCAACTTTACATGTGTCGTCTTTACATCTATCATACCATCCCGCAATACCACTATGCAGCGACAATCTATTCTGTATATTGGTTCAGTCAGATCACTCAATGGAATTACTAGCCGATCAACCCACTCCCTCCGGCACAATACCGTTGTCAGCCTGTGAGCTGGAGGTCTGCTGGGCAGCTACTACGTAGTCCCTAAATGGCCCCCATATATCTCTGGGGCGAGATGTTACAGGCATAAGACTGGAATAGGCCTCAGCATTGACCTTGCAATAAGCTAAACTTTTCAACCAGTCCTGTAATCTGGGCCCAGTCTTTCTGCCCCAATGTATGGCAATTTCTCTTTTGGCTAAAAGCAGTCCCAGGGAGGCAAATCTCCTGACTCTTTTTGGGAATTGCACCGTGTATCCCAACAGCGCTATCTCTGGGATAGGGTTAAGAGGAAGGCCGACCATTTTCTCCAGAGTCGTGTGGACGTCCGTCCAGTAAGACTGTACTCGGGGGCAATTCCAGGCCAAGTGTATGAAATCGGCGTGAGGTGCGGCGCATTTGGAACATGTGTGGGGCCTAGTGGCATCTATCCTGTGCGCCATGACAGGTGTAAAGTAGACGCGGTGAAGGAACTTAAAAAGAAGCAGCTTGTGCCTACTGTTAAAGGAAATTTCTTTAGTGGCCGCGCAACATTTTGCCCATTGTTCGTCTGTGATTTGCCCGCCAATGTCTGTCTCCCAGGCTTGTCGAAGTTTAGTGTCAAATACTGGTTTCATTTTGGCACTAGCTTCGTATATTTTGGAAATGAGTCGAGCACCGCTAGTATTCTCTGTCACTAATGACAGCAGGGGAAATGAGTCTGGTTCAAGGGGAAACGTGGGGAACGCAGCCCGAAGGGCCGATCTCACAAGGGTCATGATAAATCGGTGCATGAAACTGCAGTCAGCATATCGTGCATCTTCGTTAAGTGAGAATACATGTCCCTCAGGAAAGAGATCACCTATTTTGTCGATGTCAAATGTGTTCAGTGTGCGCTGTACCAGACCCTCCCCAGTGATCGAGAACCATCTGGGGTTTGGTAGGGGGAGTGAGGAAGAGTAGAGGGTTGCAGGGCCGGTAAGTTTTCTCAGTCTGCCCCACGCCCAGGAGGTGGTGGATACCGTCTGAATGTCACGTGTATCTCGAGGGAGTCCCCCAGGAAGTACCTCTGATAGTTTGTCCGGGAGGACAAGGTCCGCCTCCGGTCGTAGAAACGGTATTCGTGCATCTGGGTGGAACCAAACGTATGCATAACGGCATTGCGCCACTAAATAATATAGTTGGAAATTCGGAACATTATACCCTCCTCTTTCGTATGGCAATGTGAGGATGGAACAGCGAATGGGCGGCTGTTTCCCTCCCCAGATAAGACGAATGATGTGTGAAGGAAGTGTACGAAAGAAGCCATCAGTGAGGGGTATTGGAATGTTGTTGAAGAAATACAAAAATTTGGGAAGGGCCACCATCTTTAAATATGCCACCCGTCCCGCTAGGGATAATGGTAGCCTCAGCCATTTATCCACCTGCTCCGTCAAAGCGTGAACTGCCTGCCCATAGTTTAAGCGGATAATGTGAGTGGTATCTAGATGAATGTGTATCCCAGGATATTTGACCGAATCATGGCACCATTCGAGGGGGAATTCACATTCCCACGGCTTCGTGCTTGTTGTTAGTGGAAAAATAACTGATTTATGCCAGTTTATGCTCAGCCCTGAGAATCTACCAAAACGGATAACTTCCCTAATGAGGGGCGTGAGGTTAAAATGTGGTTCCCGGACGTATAGGAAAGTGTCATCTGCATAGAGGGAAACCAGGAGAGGACCAGTACGAAACTGTAGTCCTCGGTGCAAGTGGCGTTCTTGAAAATGCCTAATCAGTGGGTCCATTGCTAAAATAAACAGGAGTGGGGACAAGGAGCAGCCCTGGCGTGTCCCCCTAAACAGCAGAAAGGGTCTGGAAAGGGTGCCATTCAGCCGTAGTCTCACCGTGGGGCTGCTGTAGAGTAGGGGCACCGTGGCAATAAAGCCGAATGGTAATCCCATACGTCGCATCACTTCCAGGAGGAAAGGCCACTCCAAGGAGTCGAAAGCTTTCTCTGCTTCCAGCAATATGGCGGCTGCAGGGATTTCCGGTTGTATTCTGTGTAATACCGCAAACAGTGTTCACAGGTTCAGGGAGGTAGACCGGTGAGGGACAAAGCCTGATTGGACCGGCGAGATAATGTACTCCATTAGTCTATTTGCAAGCGCCTTGACCAAGATTTTGTAATCCAGATTGAGTAGGGATAGGGGGCGGTAAGAGCCTCAATGTCTTGGGTCTTTGCCTGGCTTTGGGAGGTGAATTATTACGGCCTCACGAAGCGTCAGGGGGAGTGTCTGCTTTTCTAGCGCTTCTGCGTAAACCTCGATAAGCTGTGGGGCCAAAAGATCTTTGACTTTTTGTAAAAGTCACCTGTGAAGCCATCCAGCCCAGGGGCCATGGAGCCCCGGAGGGTGTCGATGGCCACTGTGATGTCGGCAAACGATATTGGTACCGCCATGAAGTCTTGCATGTCCTTCTCTAGATAAACCAGCGCGATCTCTGCGAGGTAAAATGTTTGGGCAGCACTGTCCGACCCAGCCCTGGAAGTGTAAAGTGTGGTATAATATTCTAGGAGCTCATCCCGAATAGGGGAAGTTGTGGTAAGCGTGTCACCATTGGCGGAGTGCAAGTCAGTGTTGTATGATTTGCTGTATGGCGGCCTCAGCATTTGTGCTAACACTCTCCCCGGCCTCTCCCCCTCCCCATAGCGCCGGGCGGTGTGGTATTTCCCTAGATATAAAATCTCCCGGTCTGCCGTGTCTCTATACTCGGATAAAAGAGCGAGCCGCGCTGCTGGGTCGTCCGGATTCGGGGTCCCAGAGCATTTGAAGTCTAATGCGGCGATGTCTCGTTTAATGCGGGACATCGTGTTGCGGAGTTCTCTGAGCACTCCGGCGTGCTTAGAGATACAAACCCCTCTAATAACGGCTTTAAAACACTCCCACAGCACCGCCCAAGCGTCCACCGAGCCAGTATTAATATCGAAATAGTCTTCTATAGCTTCTCGCACTTCTGCCTTAAACAAGTTGTCCTTCAAAGCTCTACCAGGGAAGCACCACTGTCGTTCGTACCCCTTTGGTCGTGGGAGTATCAAATGTAACACTATCGGGGAGTGGTCAGAGTACGTCCTAGGAAGCGTCATGTAGGAATCGAACCAGTCCGTAAGTTCGGGAGAGAGGAGCCAATAGTCTATCCTGGTCCAAGTGTTGTGTTGACCTGAGTAGTGAGTGTATTCGGTAAGAATAGGATTGCGGTGCTGCCAAATGTCAACAAGTGCATATTGGTCACATAGGTCCCTCAGGGCTCGCCGAGCCCGTGGTTTAGTATCAGGGGCTTGGGAAGTGCTATCCAATCTAGGGTCCATTAATAAGTTAAGGTCCCCTCCCAATAGTATCTTTTGTGGCGCGTGTTTAGCAAGCTGGATGCTCAATGCGTGAAAAAACTTGGGGGCGTCCACATTTGGGGCAAAAACGTTGATCAGTGAGACCCTGTGTCCATAGAGGGAACCAGTAACAATGATATATCTACCTTCTGGGTCCCGGCATACGTCGCTTAAACTAAAACGGATATGTTTGTGTATCAGGATGACAGTACCCCTGGCGTAGTTGCTGTAATTAGCAAAAAACCTATGTGCGCACCAGCTGGCGCCAAAGCGCGCCGCGTCCGTGGGCGGGAGATGTGTCTCTTGCAGATAGGCTATGTCTATCTTGTGCCGGAGTAGGTAATAATGAGTCACCTGACGCTGCTTGCGATTATTGTTGAGGCCTATGACGTTCCATGACATCAGGGTTAGTGTAGAAGGGCCCTCAATATTACCTAGGCGTGACATGTGGGCAATGCGTGTAAATGGTCCTGTCAGAACTGCAGCGAGCATTATACATTCCTAACATGGGGGACGGAGCTTGCCGGCACCGAGAATGGCTGCCTAGTAGTGAGGCTCTGCACATCACGATAACTATCCTCAATTATCCTGCAGTTGCATTGGACAACACTCCCTGAAAATTGCTGCATCCCGTGGAGGAAGGTTTCCGCTACCTGCAGGAGTGCTCTGATTGTGACGAGTTACTCGCTGCTCGGAGGAAAAGCTGGTGGAGAAGCCATGAGCAGACTGAGCCGCGCGTCCCCGAGTTCGCCCACTCCTGCAGCCGACCGGAAGGGTAATTACATCTGTCAGCGACACCGGAAGGAGCCGGTCGGTACTGCTGGGGGTGTTCTGCACCCGAACAGCTGCGGAGGATCACTATCACGATGCGCTGTGAGTCTAATTCTACCCCGGAGTGAGGAGGAGGGCCGCGGCACATTGTAGTTCTGCCCATAGGGTCGGAGGGCACCGGAGCTACTTCAGCAGCAACGTGAGTGCAGATGCTGTCGGCCCCGATGTGGGGGGATTGAGAAACTGCGATAATGTCTGGCGGCACGCTCCGATTTTAGAGAGCATTGTTGAGTAGCGGTGCAGTTTACCCCCAGCAACGGTCCCTATCGTAAAGTCACGTAAATAAGGTGTGGCCCGCTCCTGGCAGTGTACACTGGAACATTGAGTTGTGAGGACTGCACAGGACAATCACCTGTGGCATCTCAGTCCTTAAGAAGGAACTCAATAAGTCTGAGCGCTGGTTTTCCTTTTCACAGCCGCCCACTATCTTATTACAGCATTTAGTCATCATAACTGATCCTCCTGGCACCTGCTGATTGACTGCACGCAGCGTTGAGAGACTGGGCAATTACATTGTTTGGTGAGATCTGCCTAGTTACACCATCTCCTAGTGTCCACTAATTTGTCGCTACGACTGTTAGGAGATTGGGAGTCCCTGCAGTGGTTGGATGTGCTTTGTTAACAATTAGATACGCATGGGGGTGACCTGTGGAGGCGTGTTGGCCCTCTCTTCCTGCCAAACAGCTGCCGGAACAAACGCTATTGCTAGCTATCAGTGCGATAATATTCCTTGAACTAGTGTGTTCTCTTGCGACTTTCGACAATGGGGCGCACGGACAAGTCACAACAGAAGTTGTCTTTTGAATAGCGCAAACCCAGAGAGCACACACAGTCAGCTGATGGTCAAGAGCGCAATGATAACCGAGAACAGGAGTCTCAAACCAGAGACATCAAGGAAATGCTAGCTTCAATGGAAAAGGGCCTGCAAAATGCGCTCAGGGTCTTAGGTACAAAGATTGACTCCCTTTCTTATCGTATGGACCGGATGTCCGAGAGGCTAGATAAGCAGGCGGAATGCATTGATATGGCTGAAAGGCGAATCACCGAAGTGGAAGAAGCACAGATGGCAATGGACACAAACCAGAAACGCATGGATCGGCTGATGCAAGTCCTACAGCATAAGACTGAAGACCTAGAAGCGAGGTCTCGCAGATGTAACCTACGAATTACTGGTTTGCTGGAATCGACAGCTACTGGCAATATGGAACAATTTGTAGAGAAATTACTGGTCACGCTCCTGGGTCCTGATTCTTTCTCGTCCATGTTTGTGGTGGAGCGTGCGCATCACTCCTTGGGCCCACGCCCGTCTCATGGTGCCCCTCCACGGCTGATAATAGCAAAGTTGTTAAATTATCGTGATAGGGACGCAGCGCTAAGAGTGGCAAGATAGAAACAAACTTTGTGATACGAGGGATCTGAGCTCGCTTTATATCCAGACTTTACCATGAAAGTGCAGGAGGCGAGGCGCCAGTTTGTGTCCCTCAAGAAGCAGCTCAGGGAACGGAACATTGACTATTCAATGCTGTATCCAGCCCGCCAGCGCGTCAACCGGCAGGGCAGGTCGCACATCTTTACGGCCCCCAAGCTATTACAACAGGCAATGAAAGACTGGACCAGGGAACAGCGACACAGCCCGGGCGGGGAGGCCTCGACTGCAGCGATTGGCGGCTCCTTGGAAGAACAGGACTGAGATATGCTCATCTCTCACACAGATAAGACTCATGTCCTTGGAGGGGGTAGTAGTCCGCTATTAGTGTTTATCGCTGGGGTCCGTTGGGAGGCGCCTTGGGGGGACTGTGATTCTGAGTGGGATACTTCAGTGCATTTCTTCTTAGATAACTGATGTTGTTGAAGAATTGAAAACTTCTTCAGTTTTATTATTATGTTATTGGCGGGGGCGAATGCCCTTTGCTATTGCTTAAAATTTGCATGTGAGTGTGTGGAGGGCTGTTATTTGTTGCCCAGTAAGCAGGGGGGGGCACAGTCGGCAACCTCCGCCTACGAGTGTTACCCACAACAGGGGGAATCGTTTTTTGGCTGCTTCTTGTTGGATGGGTCAGTTGCCACTTGACCTGAGGCGGCACTGTGTATGTTCAGTTCCGGGAAGGGCTTTGGGTATTTTTTCGTCAGGTCCTGATTGGGAGGGCCTTGATGTGGGTGGGGGGTTGGGGGTATCGGGGCTCAGACGTTATGTTGTATTTGATTTTGAGTGATCACAGTTACTATGCAGCACCATAGTTACATGCACCACTGTGATATGGAGATGCGAATCTGAGCATGATGTGCACACGGGACACTCATTACAATCGAGGGGGCACTGTTACAAACACCAACCTTATGATAGATGAAGCAAACTCCAACAGAACTGCTAGCCCTGACACTGTTAGTGCACTAACTTGGAACGTTCGAGGCCTTAATGACCACAGAAAGGTTTGTAAAATATTGAGATATTTGACTAGACATTATATCGACATTGCACTGTTGCAAGAAACGCACCTCCCATTCAACAGTGCTATATTGCGCACTAAGGGATTACTAGGCAACATCCATGCAGCAGGCTTTACCACTCATGCTCGAGGAGTTATGGCATGGGTGAACCCTAAAAGGTACCTTAAATTGGAACCACTGGTAGCAGATACAGCGGGTAGATTTGTTGTCACTAGATGCAAAGGAAAAGGCCTGGAACTAATTTTTATTAATGTCTATGGCCCGAATCATGACCACCCAGACTTTTACAGACAACTGATTGACATAGTTGGGGCTCTAGAGGGTGGACGACTGATATGGGGGGGGGGGGCTGATTTCAATTTTATTAGAGACCCTGCCTTGGATAGATCAGGAGGACCTGAGAGACGCATATCAGCGTCAGCTAGAACTATGGAGAACGCTCTAGTGCGTTATGATCTGATTGATATTTGGAGACACCAACACCCGACACAAGGGGGATATACGCATTATTCGGCGTATCATAACATACATACTAGGATAGATTATTGGTTTATAGACAGGCAGCTTTCCATAAACATGACTACATGTAGGATCCTTCCCCGCACGTATTCTGACCACTCCCCACTGCTGCTGATATTGGAGGCGCCGAGGGCGAGTATACCCCCCTTTACATGGTGACTTCCACCCTATTCCTTGCTAGACACAGTGTTTAAGGAAGAAATGACTGAGGCCATTGAGATTTTCTTTGAGAAGACTGTGAGCTCCGTTGATTCTTTTCAAACGTGTGGGGCGCTTTCAAAGTGTACATACGTGGTGTAACTATATCTAAGCACATGGGTATTCTTAAGTCGATCCGGACCCGCCTGACCACACTAGAGCGTAAATTAGATGCTTTGGAACAGGCAAGGCTGACTGAACCCTCGGAAGAGATCACTCAAGCCATGAAACAAACGCTAGAAGAATATTACACAGAGGCGGATGCAGAAATTAAACATATAGGCAAATACGCTACTGCTCGAATATATGGAGAGGGGGAACGCCCTGGGGCAGTGCACACGCAATTACTCAAGCAACAAAGAGACAAGTCTGTGATCCTTGAGCTCACGAAGGAAGACGGGGATACTCTGATCTCTGAAGGTGAAGTGGTGGAACAATTCCGGCATTATTACTCGGATCTATATGCGACTAGGGGCGGAGGTTCAGATGAACAGATACTGGATTACCTGGCACATATTAAGTTGCCATGGTTAACGGATACACACCAGGAATTTTTGATGCAACCTATCGAAAGGGAGGAAATTTTACTTGCCATATCCAACATGAGAGCAGGGAGCTCACCAGGGCTGGATGGCCTCACGGTCGCCTTCTATAAGGCGTTTCTTGATCTATTGCTTCCACAGTTGCTCACACTGTATGAAGACATGTGCTTCACAGGTACAATGCCCCCGTCTATGAGGGAAGCAATAATAGTTGCCATCCTCAAACCGGGTAAACCTCCGGACAGATGTGGATCGTATCGTCCCCTTTCCTTATTAAACGTAGATACAAAAATGTTTGCGAAAATATTAGCGAACATGCTGGTCCCATTGGTGCCCACTCTAGTAGCCCCGGAACAGGCTGGTTTTGTTCCGGGCAGGAATTTGACGTATAATTTGTGGACGTTTTTTGTAGCCATGCAGCACATTAAGCCTGAGGTCCCAGCCAAAGCGTTTTTTTTAGATATGGAGAAGGCATTCGACTCTATTGAATGGCCCTTCTTAAAGCAGGTCCTTATCTGAATGGGTGTGGGAATGGTTTTTATACAGCTTGGAGTACTATATTACTCCCCCACGGCACGTATCAAAATAGGCGATCTAGTTACAAGGCCTATTTCTATATCTCGAGGTACGAGACAGGGCTGCCCCCTGTCCCCCATCCTATATGCACTTGCCCCTGAGCTTTTGGCCTGCGCACTTCGAGAGTACCATTATCACAGAGGCATACAATTCCCTGGATACGGTCTGATTGTTTCCACCTATGGGGACGATACCTTATTGTATATCCGCTATCCCGAAATTAATGTATCCCCTGTGCTACGACAAGTGGTACTTTTTGGTGCTATGTCTGGTTTATGCGTTAATTGGGATAAGTCCATTATGTTTCCATTGACCCCAGCCACTAACCAGGTTGAGCCTTATTTCCCACTGCAGTGGACCACAGACGCAGTGTGATACTTGGGTGCCCAGATGCACACGGACTGAGAAGTGATATTTAGAGAAAATTATGGTGTAGCTATTGATAAGCTAGAAGATGACATAGCTAGGTGGGTTCATCTTCCGCTGTCCCTAATAGGCAGGGTGTCAATTATGAAAATGATTGTTCTACCACGTTTTATTTTTCTGTTCACAAATATCCCCATGGTGCTACCGCGTGTGTTTTTTTATAGATTCCAGACCCTCATGACTTACCTTGCATGGGCGGGAAAATAGGCCCGCGCCAGCTGGAAAATACTCACCCTCCCGTATTCTATTGGGGGACTGGGCGCCCCTGATATGGATCTGTATTATAGGGCTGCACAAGGTGCGCTGGCATACCAGTGGATTCATGGCCCATTTGACATACCGCATATACATATAGAAGCTGTAGTGGCTGCTCCTAGACCCTTACCAGCCTTGCTGTTTACGGCGCCGGATAGGTGTACAGGGATACTTGATTCACTAAATACAGCAACACATGCTTGGCATTATTTATTGCAACAGCAAGCGGGAGCAATTATGTATTCTTCAGCTGCAAAGCTGGAATGGTGTGAATGACTCCCACCGTGTAGGGATAGGGGGGTATTGAGGGCGCTTGTGACACTAGGAGCACAGCACGTAGGTGACCTATTTGAAGGAGGAGTGGCCAAGAGTTGGGGAGATATGGTAGGAAATGAGACACCACAGTCCCTCTTAACGCAATTCCAATTCCATAGAGTAAGACATGTGCTTACTGAACTCCTTTTGGAAGATATGGCCGAACCCCCGGGACTACCAGCTCTGGCCACACTCATTAAATCACAGACCCCCAAGAAAATGATCACTAGTATTTACCGAAGTGCGATGACTAATAGAAAATACACCTATACTAAAGCTAGATTAGCTTGGCAGTGTGATCTACAAAGGGACATCACAGACGAAATATGGACATATTGCTGCACGAACACAAAACTCATTTACCTCAAAGGGCGACATAGACTCATACAATTTAAGTTTTTAAACAGGGTTTATTACACCCCAGAGCGTCTACACAGATATGGCTTGAGAGAGGAATCCACCTGTGATAGATGTAATGCTCAAATTGCTGAATTTTACCACTTAGCCTGGATGTGCCCTGGGATCGCCAATTTTTGGGACGGGATTTTTGTAGAACTAAACCGAATAGTGGAATTAACCATGACCCCTGATCCAATATTAGCATTGGTTGGATACTCCAAGACACTTCCTAAACCGAAGCGCAGGCTGATAGATATGGGCCTCCTATTAGCTAAAAGGTGCGTCGCCATCTGCTGGATGCGAGGACCTCTCCCCACGATAACGCAATGGTCCAAAGATATGTTATTCTGCAGCACTCAATCGGAAACTTATAGTGACTTACTACCACCCCGTAATCGACCTAAACATTTCTGGGCAATGTATAAAGCATTTGTAGAGAATAAGAGCACGGTTAGAATGGAGGGGAGGGAGACGCTCATTGATGCTGACCCTGCAGATTTGCAGACTACTGAGTAATGTTAAACAGGATGGCTATATGTGATTGAATTACCAGCTGTATCTTGATCATGTAGACTTAATGACAGCGAACCGTATGCAGTATAAATTGAGAAAACAACTTCAATGGTGCAGATGTCAGGTGAACGCTGTTAGAAGTTTTACTGTTGTGATTCATTGACAGTGTGTAAACAACAGATGTACTTAAGTGATGACCAGCAATTGTGTACGAGTCCTGGGGGGGGGTTTTATATTGAAAACACATTTAATTAATAAAATTTAAAAAAAAAAAAAAAAACATTCCTAACACTGATAAGCTTAAGTGCAAAAACCAACAATTAAAGTGTACAGTCTCCCCAACCCGCCTCCCCCACCCAGCCGCCTTCCGATCCAAAGGAGGCCAACCCTCTGTAAACAGTTGAACCTGAAAGACAAAGAGCTCTCAAGTTGAGCCGACGTGGCCCCAACATAGAGCCCCCAGAAGAAGATAAACCAACTCAATGTATACACCATGGGGGGTGGCAGCATGGGGTCGAACCAGCCATATGATGTAATAATGAATAATACGATAAATTTCCCTCAGTTGGACACATTAAATGCGTTAAATCAAGGAATGAGTCAACCGGTGCCAGGATTGGAAAAGAGTTCTGCAGTCGCATCTGAACCGCTGTGAGGCGGGGAAGAGAGGGATCCTCCCGCCGCGGTCTGCGTGCTTTGCTGCCTGTATGTCTGACAAAATTCCTGTGCCTCCGTTGGTGTGTCGAACATGGGGGCCTGCCGCCCATATCTACTCAATCTCGCTGGATAAAGCATGCCATACTTGAGTCCCAGGTTTCGCAAAGTGGCCTTCACCCCATTAAATTTATGCCGGGCCTCCTGAACCATTACTGTAAAGTCTTAATAAAAGGACAGTTTCGATCCCTGTCAGTTGGTCTCACCACGCTCTCTCGCCAGTCTCAGCGCAGTGTCCCGGTCTCTGAAGTTCAGGAGGCGGGCTATTATGGGCCTGGGGGGATGACCGGGGTCAGGCCTGGGGCCCAGTGACCTGTGGGCTCTCTCCACTGTGAAGCCAGGGGTGAAAGCCTCTCCACCAAAAATGTCTGAGCAATTTCTCTACAAATAGATCCATCCGGCCGGTGGCTGTTGTCTCCGAAACCCCCATGATTCAGACGTTGTTGCGGCGACTGCGGGCTTCCAAATCTTTGTTCTTTATGGCGACTTCTTTGAGTAGACGCTCCGTTCGTTCCAGCCTCTTGAGGGAATGCGCAGTCCCATCCTCAGTGTCCGATATGCGAGCCTCCGCCACGTCAAGTCCCCGATCATGTACCTGTATTTTGGTCCCCAAGTCAGCAATAGTCTTGTCTAAGGTATCAAAGCGGGAGTCTAGGGACTTGAATCCTGCCCCCATTTCTTGCAGTAGGGTGGATTCCACAGCTTCAGTAGGCACAGATTGTGCCATGGCGCGTGTGTCGTCGGCCGTCTTGGGTGGGTACAGGGAAGTGCTTTCTGCCACTCTCTCAAATGGGAGGGTTCTCTGTTTGGGATCCTTACGTCCCATGCCACTCCGAGGGCGCCAGTAGACGACGCCACGCAGGACGGTGATGGGCACAGCTGGCCCTGATCCTGGGTCAATCACACCTGACAATGTGCTGTGCGCCGCTTTAGAACTTTCGTGTGGTGGGCAGAATCCAGTAATCACCTTACTGGGCACAGGGTGGTCCCGTCGGTGGGAGTCTACAAAATGGCGATCACCGGGATAAGAATTGGGCTTTGGGCAGAGCAGAGGTGGAATCCGGCTGTGTCTTCTCGTGTCCGCACCTGAATGAGTGGCAGGAGGTATGTCCAATTTTTGCACAGGCAAGCGGAAGATCTATGATCGTTGTGTATTCACGGTGCATTCACTCCCATAACGCTCTGCAATCAGTGCTCAGGAGTGGTTGCAGGCCCCAGCATGTATGTGGTCAAATAGCAGCGTCCGGGTGGCCAACAGCAGCTCTTAAGCGACGTGAGAGGCCAACCGCCAACCTCACTCAGCTGGCACCGCGCACCACAGGGCCCAGCCCCCCAATGAACCAACACCCAGTCGCCGCCCGCGCCCCCGCTGCGTGTGAGCCCTGTCCCTACACACGTCCAGCATATGTTATGGAGCTTGCGGGGCCGGTCCGACGATCAGGCAGGCAGGCAAAATAATGCAGGCGGGCGGGGAGAGGGAGTCCCATCGGTGCGGTTGCGACTCACCGCTCCGCCGACAGGCCTCCCCAGACGCCTCCGATGTAGTGTCCGGACCGCTCGCGCACCTCAGATCCTCGAGGGCGCCGGGACGCTGGAGTGAAGGATCCGCCCCTGCCGCACACGGATCGCTGTATCTCTGGAGTTAGGGCGTGAGTGCGGCCGGGGAACGCTCCTCTGGAAACAGCGCCTCTTACGCTTAGAGCTGCTTCGTGTGCCGAGCAGGAATGTCCACATTTCGTTGGGGAAATTGCTGATGTGCCGGGACGGCCAACGGAGCTACTCTAACAAGCGGCCATCTTAGCCGCCGGCTTGGCCACGCCCCCAGAAGAAGAAGTGAAGTGTTTCACAAAACTTCAGCAGTATTTTATATTGTCTATCGCAGTTGCTAGGTCACTTGTCCTTCAAAACTGGAGAACCGATAAACAACCTAGTATTGAACATTTGTTTAATAAAATATCCAGGTCCTGCAGATTAGAAGAGGCCTATGCCAAGCTGTGGCATCTTTCATATCTATGGTTGGTTACTGTGTATGACATACTGGCAATGTTGCTATGTATGACATGTTGGGGTTCTAAGAATGTACGGGGAGCTATGTTCTCATTAAGCAGTTGAAGCT
Source organism: Triturus cristatus (assembly GCF_964204655.1). Taxonomy (NCBI): domain Eukaryota; kingdom Metazoa; phylum Chordata; class Amphibia; order Caudata; family Salamandridae; genus Triturus; species Triturus cristatus. Next base: position 346,942,960 of record NC_140583.1, read on the forward strand.
GATGAGAGGCGGTTGGATAGGATCTTCTTCATCCTCATGTTTGGAGCCTGCTTCAATTATTACACTGGCGTAGTCGGCAGTCTTTTGAAGAAGAAGATCTTAACACGCTTCATTTTCTGAAAAGCTCGTGGATTGCAAGAATTAAGGCAATGTATATTTTCAATGCTTGATGACTTTATATTTTCATCCTGTTTGTGCTGTAGTAAAGAAGTAGCGGTGCTCGACACACAGTGCTCGCTCTTAATGTCGTGGGGTGAGCTGGGAGCTTTCGGTGTGTACCGCTGGTGTGTTCGTGGTGTTTGTGAATCATCTTTGACAAGGAAAGATTTGTGAGCTACAAGTGAAGCAATCGAGTGGCAATTTGTACAGCTGCTTTTGTGTCATGTTGGAAAACGCTTTTTAAATCTATTTGCCAAAAAGATTTAAAAGTAAATAAAGACTCACTCGAAACGCGACGTTACAGTTGGTTGTGGCGCGCTCGTCACGAAGAAGAAGATTCTTGGTAGCGTGCTGTGCGTGTTGCGTCACTACGTCTGCCTCTGTGATGCCTTTTGTTGAGGTGGTTGCCTAGTTACGTTTGGTGACTAAAGCAGGATGATTCTCTAACTTCACGGCTGCTATGCGTGATTCGTCTCTACGTGTTTCGTCACTACGTGAGTCTCTGTGATGGCCTTTGTGGATGTGTTGCTTAGTTACGGGTTTCGTGACTGAACCAGGAAGATCCTTAACATCACGGCAGTCAAGGGAAAACTCATGGTTTTTCCTTAGCAGCGTTTCTTCGATTCTTTGCCGGAAGCTCAATGGTACATCAGCGATGCGCACGCTGTTTGTATTGTGAATATTTTGTGTGCTTCAGCGACGCGCACGCTTTTCTTCACTGTGAGGTTGACAACAGGGTTAAGGTGCGTCAGCGATGCGCACGCTAATCTTCATTTGAATATTTAGGGGCTTCAGCTACGCGCACGTTATTCTTCACTGAAGGTGGATAGCTGAGCCAAGGTGTGTTAACAAAGCGCACCCTATTCTACTTTTGAATACTTACTGTTCTTTTACGACACTGAGCCAAGGTGTGTTAGCAAAGCGCACCCTAGTCTACTTTTGGATACTTACTGTTCTTTTGCGACGCACACGCTAGTCTCACAGTTCTATGTTGAATTATATAGCGATATGCATGTTACTGTCCACATTTTTCTGTGATATAGTTCTGTGACAATTTGTTTATAAAAAAAAAGAGATTTAAGGGTTTCCTAGTCACTTGAGGGACTATGTTCAGTAATGCGTTGTTTATCATTGTAGTATTAGTTTTTTTTGCTTGTTTTGTGTTTTAGGTTGTTTTGTGGGGAAGGGAGATGTGTGGCATCTTTCATATCTATGGTTGGTTACTGTGTATGACATACTGGCAATGTTGCTATGTATGACATGTTGGGGTTCTAAGAATGTACGGGGAGCTATGTTCTCATTAAGCAGTTGAAGCTGATGAGAGGCGGTTGGATAGGATCTTCTTTTGGAATAAAGACCTTTCTTCATCCTTATGTTTGGAGCCTGCTTCAATTATTACACAAGCGTATGGGAGCAACTTTAAGATTCAGAGGTGTCCAGGGATGGCACACGCCACGCATACTCGCACTCATGACTCGGGCATAGGCGTACCCGCCGACGCTGACCTCAGGGACCACTTTTCATTGGGGGAACACGCTTGGTAGGTGTAGCAGTGTGCGACCAATTAGCTTTAACTTTATATTCAGGCTCCCTTGAGCCGGTGGAGTCGACGGACTCATGGTTACGCACCTGCGCGCTACGAGAGGTATTTACCTGTTATTGATTTTAGCAGCTTACACAGCAACCCCATACACTTTCCTACTCCCTGCTGACGAGAGGCAACTACCTCGAAACACGTGTCCAGGGATGGCACACGCCACGCATACTCGCACTCATGACTCGGGCATAGGCGTACCCGCCGACGCTGACCTCAGGGACCACTTTTCATTGGGGGAACACGCTTGGTAGGTGTAGCAGTGTGCGACCAATTAGCTTTAACTTTATATTCAGGCTCCCTTGAGCCGGTGGAGTCGACGGACTCATGGTTACGCACCTGCGCGCTACGAGAGGTATTTACCTGTTATTGATTTTAGCAGCTTACACAGCAACCCCATACACTTTCCTACTCCCTGCTGACGAGAGGCAACTACCTCGAAACACGTGTCCAGGGATGGCACACGCCACGCATACTCGCACTCATGACTCGGGCATAGGCGTACCCGCCGACGCTGACCTCAGGGACCACTTTTCATTGGGGGAACACGCTTGGTAGGTGTAGCAGTGTGCGACCAATTAGCTTTAACTTTATATTCAGGCTCCCTTGAGCCGGTGGAGTCGACGGACTCATGGTTACGCACCTGCGCGCTACGAGAGGTATTTACCTGTTATTGATTTTAGCAGCTTACACAGCAACCCCATACACTTTCCTACTCCCTGCTGACGAGAGGCAACTACCTCGAAACACGTGTCCAGGGATGGCACACGCCACGCATACTCGCACTCATGACTCGGGCATAGGCGTACCCGCCGACGCTGACCTCAGGGACCACTTTTCATTGGGGGAACACGCTTGGTAGGTGTAGCAGTGTGCGACCAATTAGCTTTAAGATTCAGAGGTATCTGGCAAGATTTTTCTTTTAATGGGCTTGAGAACGAAAGGTGATTGTAGGATCTAGGTGATTCTTGCTATTAGTGCTACGCACTTTAAGTTTTGCAGGGCCCTCTTGTATCCTTTAAATACATTTTTGCACATGGCACTTTTGAAACGATAAGAAGTATATTTGCTGCTGGATTTGTACGCATTTTATTCTTCTGTACATTGCACTTTTTAAGTGATTAGAGGGATATCTGCTGTAAAGATTGTATGCACTTTAATCAAGTAAGAATGATTTCTACTTAGGTTTTGGCATTTTTTAGTAGAAACTATAAGGAATTTCTCTACCTTTTAGTGGTACCTTAATGTCGACCTTTTGGAAACATGTTTTAAATAACCCAGATAAGATGTATTTCGAATTTACTACGGAGTGAGTTTTAGAGCTATTATTAAGTGTGATTTCACAATTATGTGGTTTGGGTTTAGTTGGTAGCTCGTTATTATTTATGCTCTCTATCTGATGCTATATATCTTGACTGTTTACTCTCATTTTTGTGTATTTTCCTGTTCAAATAAAAAAAAATGTAAAAAAAGGTTATATTTGTGTGCACAATGTATGGATATATAGGTCCAGAGTACATGGATATATCAGTGCACAATGCATGGGTACATTTGGGTGCGCAACATGTGATTATATAACATTCTATGGCTAAGTAAGTGCCGAATCTGTGCCCAATGTGTCATTGTATCTGTGTGAACAATGCATGTCTCTATTTGTGTGCACAAACCACTGATTTATCTGTTTGCACGATGCATGGATATGTGTATGTGAAAACTGCACGAAGGTGTGTGTGTGCACTAAACATGTCGGTGTCAGTGCACAATACATGTTGCCTTAAAGTGCCTAAAATAACACTTGGTATTCTAACTCACTTCAATGGTACTCATTTTATCGACCTCGAAAAGACGCAGTTCTGGGGAGCTAAAACCTGCAGTACACGAGGTTACACATGTCTCTGCAGAGAACGCAACATAGAACAAGGGTTATTTTGGAAACAATAAGGAGAAATGTACATGGTTTTGGCCAACATAACCAACATAAATAACTTTTCAACATGATGGAGTCTGATCTGAAATGAGTTTCTTTAATGGCAATAATATAAATCCATGCCAACATACATCTCCTGAATAATAAATGCTGTTATAATTTAAACACCACAAAATAAAATGAATATGTTTTTTGATAGATCTGGGGCACTTCATTCCCTCTAGATATGTATCTCTGAAGTCACACTGAGAGGAATAAACAGATGTCGGGAATATAAATGCTAAATCTTCAGAGGCTGACTCGGTTCTGGGACTATCACATATGGTCAAAGCACTGGGCTGGTAACATCGTCTCACGCACCAATTGGTCGGAGAATTAATGCATTTCTTTCTGTTTGGCCAACTGTGAACAAGTTTATTCAGAAGATAAAATTGAGAAAAACAGCAAACATTCATATTATGTTTCCCTTTACTCCATGCGAAGACGAGATTCACAGCAGTCATTCCCACACAGAGTTTTCCAGATCTTTACAAGTCTAGAAAGTGAAATTGATGATTTTGGATGCATTTCAAACCTTTTTCCTAAATTAAAGGCATGATTTGTGGTTTGGCAGACAGAGGGCGCTGTCGGAGATGCTGTGGGGTGCTCTTCCAAACCCTCGGTCCAGCCTCCTCATGGAGCACCCCCTGTCCCCGGCAACTGAAAACTTCCTCCAAAGGCCCAACGGAGTAGAGAGACCATGAAGGAAGGACATCACACAACTGCCCTATTTAGTGAGGATGGTGTATTGTCTGCTCAGCACCCTCAGGTAAAACCTGCCGGTGAGAGAGAAAAAAATAATAACTTCAACTCCCTCAGAGACAGCTCCCAGGGTATGGGGGTCAGAAGTTTTTAGTTTTTCAGATACAAATTCGCTCTTTGGGAGTTTGTTGATGGAAAACAACATGTTTCTTCAAGTTTGGTGAATGGCCTTTAGAACTGATGGCTGCTGTCCAGCAAACATTATGTACATAGAGAGGAACCGCAGTTACCGCAGTTCAGAGATTACCGCGGGGCCCGCAGTCCTATCTACATTTGACGGACATTATTCTAGCAGAATGGGGAGGTAATACCCTCCGCCACGGACGACGCACCCATCCGTCAAATTCTAAATCCGGCCCAAAATCGGGGATTTATTATTTGGATCCATAATTCATAAAGTTATCTCTAAATATTTTCAGCTCGACACAATTCTGACAGGAGGGCTGATATCTCTTCCTACCTGCGTGTTGATAATGGCTTAGAAGTCGAGTTTGTTTACTCTAAACACATTACTAATAGGTTTCTTGCAATCTCTTTTAGGCATTATGTTTGCAAAGGTGGACCATCGGATTCTTTGCGTTGTTCAGTTAATGCTATATTTAAAACATAAAAATATATAACTCTGAAAACGAGGGCTCCTATTTATGAAGGGGTTTGCATTGCGTTCGCACCATGCAAGGTGGTACAGGTGCGACACAAACTCGAAATGTGAATTATCAAGCCACGCAAGGCCGCTTGCTAAATCAGGAGTAACGCAATGCGGTGCAAATCTCTGCATTGCATTACTCAGCCCCAGGAAGGCACGCAAAGGGTGTTGCGTGGGTGTTCCCAAGCAACTCCCAGGGATTATGATGCATTCCTAGATTTACCATTGCTGGTACACCTGGGAATGTGTCAAAATGATACGCCTTCTCGGGCGAGGCGTAGCGAGGAGAAATATCTTATTTCTCCTCGTTACGTCCTCTTGCAGTGTGTACTGCATTCTGCAGCACACATAGAAAGAGGAATTTGCCTCTCAGGATTGTTTTTGTACAGGATGGTGTGCCTTCCAGCACAAAAACAATCCTGCATGCAACAGAGGCACCATTGCACCATGGTGCAAGGGTGCCTGCGTTGGCGCTAGGCAGTCCATTGTGCACAAACACTGGAGAAAGGACAGGAATGAGCCGTATTGGGATACATACTGCGCATTCCTGCCCTTTCCCTGTAAGACAGCGCAGCAAGGTGAGTTGCTGCGCTGCGTTATTTTTTTATAAATAGGCTCCATGGTCTTTAACCCCTTCGACGCGCATGACGGAACGGTTCCGTCATGCACGTCGGTTGCGCTGTGCGCATGACGGAACCGTTCCGTCATGGCCCCGCCCGCGCACAGAACCTTCAGCGTGGCGCGGAAACCCGCGCCGCGCTGAAGGGGTTAAAAACCACAATGATGCTCAAGGCCTCTATGACCATTTGATAATGGAAGACTTCTAAATTATTTTGCTTGGTTAGATGTTGACAGTTGACAAACTTAGGTTCACATAACAACTGTCCCAGGTTTAAGGGTTCTTAATACAGCACTGTTGTTCCCAATATTTTGGTAACACTGGTCCTGGTATAACTGGGGAATCACAAGAAGCTTGTGTTTCAGTACTGATTATCCCCTTGACCCTCATGTAAAATGATTCTTATGGGCTTTCTACCATAAATAGAGTCCTCTAGGCAACACTTGGAGAATTTGTTCCAGGTACACATATGGCATAACTGCACTTGGGGATACCAGCCGTAGTAGCACTGCATCACTTATAGTTTCCATTGAAGCCGGTACCTCCTCTCAAAATTCTTCCTCAGTTACCTGTAACTTTAGGAATAAGGGGGCATATCAGCAACAACCGGCGATAATTATCGCTAAGCGCACTTAGCACTAGGATAATTATCGCCGCCTAGCGTGGATTTTTATCGCTGAGATAGCGTGCTATTAGCAATGCTTATCTCAAAAGCGATAAAAATCCTAGCGCTAACTGCCAAACGTGAGATTATTGCTGGAAACCCAGCGATAATCCCACGAAGTTTGGCAATAGGTTGCTGATGGGGCCTCACATACTTAGACATGATATCCACCTTACATAGGATATCATGACTAAGTCAGTTTCAAAGCAGGCGTAAGGAAAGTAGCGATAACAGAGGTTATCGCTACTTATCTTGTCGCTATGCTGCTTTGCGTGAGGCTTGATAATAGGAGAAATGTCGCTTAGCGACATTTCTCCCGTTATCCTGGGGAGGAATGCCCACTTTGCATCTAATTAGAGATGCAAAGATGGGCGTTAGGAATTCAGTTGCTAAGGCAAGGTTTCACGCGATAGCTTGACCTTGCTGATATAGCGATAAAATTATCGCCGCTTTTCGGCCGAAAACTGCTGCAAAAGCGGCGATAATTTTATATTGCCGCCTTGTAGATATGCCCCAAAGTTTGTATAAGCACAGTCAGGTCTGTATCGATATTTGTCCCAGCATTTGCTCAATTTCTTTGGCACCTTTAGACTAGAAACCTGATATAATTGTGCATTCTGAAGCTAGATGCAAAAGTCCTGCATTTGTAAATTTCCAACTGGAGCATTTGAGGTTTATTTATTTATAAAGTTTTATATAGCGCGAACATGACCCACGGGGGTATCAGAGCGCTTTACAGTACATAATTCTCACGAGTTATGCATACAGTCGGAAATCGCATGTAATACAAAAGAGGTAGACATTGGTGTTTGGATATAATTGGTGGCAAATAGGCAACAAGGTGTTAAATATTTAGGATGTTTATTTGCTCATTAGAAACAATTTTGCTTCTTTTTTGAAGGTGGTAAAAGAGGGGATTCTACGTATATCTGGTGGAAGGTTGTTCCAGATCTTCGGTGCGATACCTGAGAAAGCTCTGCACCCAGTTCTCTTTTTGTGGAAGGATTGAGGTTTTAGTAGTAGTGAGCTTGCGCTTCGCGTATGTCTTCAACCTCCCGACCGCTCTAGCTTTTGCGCTATATAGCTGGGGGTGTTGCTATTTAGGGCTTTATGTGTCATGCAGGCGATTTTTAGTTGTATCCTCGACTCGTAGGGCAGCCAGTTCAGAGCCTTCAGGGCCGGTGTGATGTGGTTATTTATTTTTGTTCCGGAGACCAGCCTGGCCGCAGCGTTAAGCAATGCCCTGATCGGTGCTAGCTTGTATTTTGGAAGACCGCAAAGCGTGGTGCTTCCATAGTCCAGTCTTGGTAGTACTAGCACTTGAACCGCCATTTTTAGATCAGTCTGTGGGAGGAAGGGTTTAAGTTTCCTTAAGATACTCAGCTGAAAATTGGCTCCCTTGCTGGCATTGTAGATTTGTGCCTGCATATTTAAATGTTTGTCAAAGGTGACTCCCAAGGATTTTGCGGAGTCAATGATGTGTGGGGCGCAATCAAAGGAAGTTAGAGGCTTCAGCCATAAGTCTATCTTGGGTGTGTGATTGGGGGGGAGATGAGGAGGAACTCAGTTTTCTTGGTATTGAGCATGAGGTGGTTGCCATTGAGCCAGTTTTGGGTATTATGTAGAATAGCGTTGAGGGAAATGAGGTCATCTGGTGAGGAGATTTTCATATATATTTGAGTGTCGTCCGCGTATAGGTGATATAGAATGTTTCGGAGTTCAGCGCATTGGCAAAGGGTTCCATGAGTAGATTAAAAAGGATTGATGATAGTGCTGATCCCTGTGGGACTCCTAGGGTGACCATGGATGGTTGAGAGAGTGATTGCTTCATCTTGATTCTTTGTGTTCTGTTGCTTAGGAAGGAGGTGAACCATTGTAACACTGGACCGGTAAGGCCCATCCTTCGTTCAAGAAGGGCCAGTAGATTGTCGTGTTTAACCGCGTCGAAAGCGGAAGATAGATCAAGGAGTATCAGTAAGCACGATTCGTTATGATCTAACATTTTTAAGATATCATCCATTATATGAGTGAGTGCTGATTCAGTACTGTGGCCTTGCTGGAAGCCGGATTGGTGTTTATTTAGGAGGGTGAAGTTCTCGATGTGTTTGCAAAGATGAATTTGAACACATTTTTCCAATAACTTCGCCAGAGTGGGGATGGTGGATATAGGGCGGTAGTTGTTGAGATCTGTGGAGAGGGAGTTGACTTTCTTTGGTATAGGCGTTACCTGCCCTATTTTAAGGCAGTCAGGTAAGGAACCTTGCCTCAGAGAGGCGTTAACAATTTTTGCCCATAGTGGTAGAATAGAGGTCTTTATCATTTTGAATACAGATGGTGGTAGGGGGTCGGAGAAATGATTGGCAGGGTTGATCACTAGCAGGGTGCTATAGATTTCGTGTTCAGGGATGGGTGAGAAGGAGTGCCAGTTGGCATTGTTTTTTGGAGCATCGATCGGAAAGCTAAAGAGGTCTTTGATCTGTGAGTAAAGAGTAGATTCTTGGTCAGCAGATTGTTGGGGAACCTTCTTGGATTGAATGTCATTTTCAATGACTCTAGTCTTTTCTAGGAAGAATTTGGCAAGTTCGTCGCAGCTCGGGGTAGCTGGGTTGCTTAGCTCCACTACATTTGTAGAGTTAAGCGATTGTTGTTTTACGATTTCGAATAGCTTTTTGGGTTGGTTAATGCCCTTATTCAGCTGTGTTTTGAAGAAGTCTGCTTTAGCTTTTAAGATTTTTCTGTTGTAAGTGTTTCTTAATACCCTAGTTGGTATAGATGATCAGTGGAAGGTGCTGATTTCCAAACTCGCTCAGCTAGTCTTAACTTGCGCCGGTCCGAGTTTAGATTCTCGTTGAACCATGGTTTGGAGATTTTGGAGGAGATATTTTTCTCTTGGAGGGGCGCTGTGGTATCAAGGATTTCAAGCATAGTGACTTTGTAGAAGTCTGTGAGATCATGGACATCAGCCATGTCTGCTGAAGGGGTCAGGGCTGAAGTGCATTGGGATATCAGGGCGTTGGGATTGATGTTTTGGATATTCCTTTTCCATTGTTTATTTTAGTAGGTTGGCATCGTTTTGGAGTTACCTTACTCACCAGAATACCATTCTCCTCCATCCAGCTGCTCATTTTGCTAATCAAAGCTCCCAAAATGTCTAAGGGACAGAAGTAGAGGGCCCTTAGCTTCACTGATGAAGAACTGAACATCATTAGGGATATGGTCCTCCAAACTTACCCATAACTCAATGGGGAAGCAGTGTCCTGGGCCCAAATGTGGTGAGCCACTGACACACACTGCAGTACAGTAGGTGTCCACACCCAGTGAGGGTAGAAGTACCACAAACACAGGGAAGGCCTTTTGACTGATGCTTTATCTATTGGGTAGCCAGAATCATCACTTATATTCGATCAATCTATACTTACTCAGTGTGTGGTTTTAATTGTTTGGGCGTTTTTGGAAAGGAAAAGAGAGACACAGTAACACTTTGATCCTAAAGAACTAAAGGATCAACTACTAAAAAAAGTGATGTCATGATTTGTAGTTTCGTCACCATGCAATTTTGATTCCAACTAAACAAATACGGCTGGATGTGATGCATATCTGTGTGGTTCTTATCTTCTTGGTCATAGATGAGTCAAGTCTACTTCGGATCTTGTGCTTCGATCTTCTTGGTGGCCTACAATGCATTCTGATTTTCAGGATTTTGTCATTTCTTATTCCTCTGGTGCTCAAAATAAATCATTGCATTCTGAACCTTTGGATGTTGTAACCATCAGTGGCTCCTGAACCCTGGCATGCAAGCTCTACAATCTCTACTGACTTCATTAAGGATCTTCCTCCTTTTGAAGGGTTTTAACTCATAATGGTTACAGTTAACACCTTTTTACAATGGCTCATTTTCTACTTTACCTAAGTTATCTACAGCTGAGGAACTGGGTCAGTGCTTTGTGATGGAGATTTTTCATCTTCGTGGTGTACCGCATACTATAATTTCTGACAGAAAAACGTAATTTCTTTCCCATTTTTGAAGGCCTTTGCAAAAGTTTGCCAATTGCACATGCTCTTTCTTCTGGCTATCACCATCAGTGCAATAGGGAAACAGAACGAACTAGTCTGAAAGAATATTTTCAGTGTTACTGTAATGTAATTCAAGCAGCCTGCTCTTCCTAGTTGCCAAAAGCTGCATTCTATAACACTGCAGCCAGAATGTGAACAGGATGGGACCATTTTTACATTGCCATAGTCCGTTTATGAACAATGCTTAAAGTTCGCCATGTCTCACCTGCTGCTGCTGTCAATCCCTTTTTACCACTGGCGTTCAACAGGAAGTGAAGGGTACCCCGGAAGACTGGTATCCGAGTTTATCGTGAGTGTGGAAAAATGGTGGCCATGGTGCGTGAAAGTAAGTCGATGGGGAAACAATCATGAATAAGGAACCAGTGAGAGAGAGAGAGAGAGATAGTCAGAGATAGTCAGATAGAGGGTGCAGACAATGCAGGGAATGTATGGATCCTTTTTACTGCAGCGAGCACGAGTTCTGGAAACATGTGGGAACCCTATGCTATAGGAACCATGAGCACAGAGAACCCCCAAACAGAGGGAAATCTCTCTTGTGCAGCATTAGGGGCAAACCAAACTAGCTAGGAAAGGAAGACTTGCTATGAGCGACGTTACACCAAATATTGCTTGTTTTAGTGTCCTCCTTGAACACCAGTCTTCTATATTTTCTTCTATTTTCCACTCCTTCTGAGAGGTACACGCTATGACTGACCTCGATGTTCTCTAGAAATAGGAATGTCTTGCCTTCTAGCCCATCTGTAATATCGCCTACAAATGCATTAAAAATGCTAAAGCAAGGACTAAGCCTTATGGCATACATCTGGGGCAGTTGAGCTTCATAATGGACATGCATGCCTCTTTCATATTGATCCCGGTAAAATACACTGTAATCTTACATTCTTCGGATGGCAGGTACATTTCACCTTTCAGGTACTCCTTTTGGCTTATCTGTCACCAAAGAATATGGGTTCGTAGAACTCTGTTTAGTTTCTAGCCACATCTGAAATATGAGCAAAAGTGGACGATGTCCATCCGCTCTCTTTTGTTTAGGCCTGTAATATCTGACCCATGGCAAGCAGTAACTAGAGCTGATGGGACTTCTGTTCCTGCAAATACTTCTAACTCTTTACTTCGTTCTTGAAATTACTTCTAACTCTTTACTTCTGTTCCTGCAAATACGTCTAACTCTTTACTTCTGTTCCTGCAAATACTTCTAACTCTTTACTTCGTTCTTGAAATTACTTCTAACTCTTTACTTCTGTTCCTGCAAATACTTCTAACTCTTTACTTCTGTTCCTGCAAATACGTCTAACTCTTTACTTCTGTTCCTGCAAATACTTCCAACTCTTTACTTCATTCTTGAAATTACTTCTAACTCTTTACTTCTGTTCCTGCAAATACTTCTAACTCTTTACTTCTGTTCCTGCAAATACTTCTAACTCTTTACTTCTGTTCCTGCAAATACGTCTAACTCTTTACTTCTGTTCCTGCAAATACTTCCAACTCTTCACTTCATTCTTGAAATTACTTCTAACTCTTTACTTCTGTTCCTGCAAATACGTCTAACTCTTTACTTCTGTTCCTGCAAATACTTCTAACTCCTTACTTCTGTTCCTGCAAATACTTCTAACTCTTTACTTCTGTTCCTGCAAATACGTCTAACTCTTTACTTCTGTTCCTGCAAATACTTCTAACTCCTTACTTCTGTTCCTGCAAATACGTCTAACTCTTTACTTCTGTTCCTGCAAATACTTCTAACTCTTTACTTCGTTCTTGAAATTACTTCTAACTCTTTACTTCTGTTCCTGCAATTAGATTCTGCACGGTGGTACTTTATAAGTGTACATCTTGACTCATGTTTCCCTTTCTACTCAGGTTCTTTAACAATAACACTGGTTGTTAAGGAGGCCAAATGGTGTTGTTGATATAATGTCAGTCAGAATCACACAAAATTGCACTTCTCTCCAAAGTATTCTATCCAGAAGAGTGATTTGTGGCATTAAGACAGAACACGTGCATTCACACAAACTAACTAGCAATCAGCCCTTAAGTTGGACAGGTGGTTACAGGGGGTGACTCATTTTGGGAACCGAGGCCAATTTTTCTTCATCAGAGCTTGAACCAGGGTAAGAGAGAGAAAGGCAGAAAAGGGACATGGAAGGCGTAAGAGAGACAGGAAACTAGTGATTGAAAGAAAGCAGGGGAAAAAGAATCTGCAACAGAGAGATAGACCGGAAGTGTATGAGGTGGAATCAAGACTAGGCAGCCTTGGTATTGGGCAACCCATGGATGTGCTTCTAATAAATACATAAACTGTGCTTATAATAATAATTATTGTTATTATTGTTGTTATTATCATTATTATTTCTATTAATGTGATTTTTAGCATTTTTAATATTATCATTATTATTAATATTATTATTATGTACATGAGGCGCTGTAACCCTCCCTCTGTCCACGTGGCTGAACGAGGCACCAGAACTGGCACAACAAGCGGGCAGCTGCTGAGTGTGGCTCCTTTCTCTGAGGCGACCTGCCCCCCGCCCCCCATGCCTGGCACAGCATACCCCAACATCAGGCATATGAAGCATCTGTATCAATAACGTCCAAGGATGGAGTGAACCGTGCAGTGACCTCGCACACTCCGTGCGTGCTGCAGAGTTGAGCCGGTGATGGATTATGACAAGTTTGAAGGCAATAACGTGAAATGGTTCCCTAGGATGCACTACATATGCCTTCTGATTAGGAAATCAATAAATGTTATAGATGAGGGTTCGGCAGCTCCTTAAATGCTCCTCTTGGGAGTAGACCGCGAAGAGCAGGAAGCAGGTGGTCCGAACTGTCCGTCAAGTCTCCTGTTCTTTGTGAGCGGACGGACACTAGGGGGCATATTTACAAGGGCAGTGCGCGATAGGAACTGCACTTATAATGACGTTCCTGTGGCGCAATGCCCTGCTCCATATTTACAAAGTGGCGGTAAGTCACTTTTTGCGGCTTAACGCCGATTTGTAAATATGGGCTTCCTCGCCGCAGTTTTCTGGGTGTAAGGGGTGTGCAATGGGTGTTACTGTGCGCGCTCTCCCGCTGCACCCATTGCTTTTTGACGCTGCCCAGATTTACAAGAGCCTGTTAATCTGAGGCAGTACCAACAACTAATGGCAAAACCAGGAGAAAGGCTTTTATTTCTCCTTGTTTTTGCTTTTTCTAGGCGTGCTGCATTCTGCAGCAAACATAGATAGAGCAAAACACCATTCCCTGCAACGCAGGCACCCTTTCACTATGGTGCAAGGGTGCCTGTGTTGGCGCTAGGGAGTTAATTTTAGTGCCAGAGCATGGGGAAACACAAGGGTGCGCCGTATTCTAGTAAATATGGCGCATCCCTGCGTTTTTGAAATGTCGGAGCGCGGCGCTGCCAAATTTGGTGCAGCTCTGTGCTCCGACATTTTGTTGTAAATATGCCCCTTGGTTTGCTGTTGTGATCTGATGAGGGTCACAAGAGCTACAAGTATTAGGGTAACACTACTAAAGTGGATTGCAAATCAAAATACTGGAGGGAGCCAGGGGGTACAAAAAACACATTTTCAGTTCTAGTGCAATTTTGTATGTGTCAATTTCTTCGATTTTTCCGAGGAATAATACTGCAAGCGAAATAAACATTGGCATATATTTGATAGCCTCATGGTACCATTAATGTGACATTTAATTGAATGAGGTGATTTCTAAAATGTAAGGATGTCAAGAGATTGTTTGTCTTGCAAATTTTGGAGAACGGGGGCTAGAAGTTGAAATGACAAGGATTGAGGGGGGTAATCAGTTTTTACTTGGACCCCCAAAAGTATCAAAGTAGCCTACAGAGGAAGCATGAATTAGTCTCTAAAAATGGAGCAATGGTACCCTCCATCTGTAAGTGCTCTGGTGGCACCTCTTCATTAATTATAAATCTAGCTCTCTTACCCCTCAGTATAAAGTGAGGAATTAAACTATCCATGTACTTCGACCTTTTGGGGATATATAGCAGGGTACTGCAGACAATCCCCCCAAAAATTTGGGAGTACATCCATTTATACAACATTAATTGGGTCTCCCAGCATCAGCAGACGATTCTTCCATACTACTAAAGCTAGAATCACAAACAAAGGTGCACATTTACACCCCCTTGTGTATTTCAACAAACAGGTCTAAATGTTGACATCTGAGAATTCACAAAATGACACTAGTTGGCCTCGAAAAGAGGGCCAGTTGATGCTTTTCAAATGTACTACAGGACACGTAATCTGACATCAACTGTTTTCCCAATGTCAAGTTAAACACAGGGTATTCCTCCAATATTATGTGATGTGATACTATTTTTTTTCCATTAGAGAAACCCTTTGTCCTACACAAAGTTTGGGTGTGTGCCATTGCCCCTACCATCTTTAAAGAGAGAGGTGTGGCGCAGCAGATGGAGCGTGAAGCTGACGGTGCGATCGCTACCGGCAGCTCAGCATCATGTGACTCTGGGCAATCTCCCCGACGGCCCCCAGCACCTTGAGACCCTTAGGGGTGATTAGTTCGCGCTTTACAAATACCCAATTTATTTATTTATTTAAAGGGGAGTTACTCTAGGCCTTTAGCTGGAAATATCTTACTATTTTCAGGGTGTGACGAGGTTGGAGAGTAAGTTTCCAAGGGATGTGCATTTTACCCTTCAGAAGGTTTCTTTTCCCTTCATATGTCATTCTAACTAGGCCTAAGAGAACTTTTTTACTGCCGGCATTGTGGTGAAACATTTACAACTTTGTAACTTCGTCAATTGTAGCGGGAGGATTTTCTCATGAACTAAGGGGCTTATATATAAGCCACTTGCGCCGCTGGTGCATCACTTTTTGTGACTCTCCGGTGGCGCAGGAGCCTGATCCATATTTGCCAGGCAGCACTAAGCCACTTTTTTGGCTTCATGCTGCCTCGTAAATATCGTTCCCTTTAACTTTAACGCAGTTTTCTGCATTAAAGGAGCGTGCAATGGGTGTTGCTGAGAAACTCCCAGCAACATCCATGGCTTTTTGACACTGCCCCAGAATTACGGGAAATTGTAACTCTGAGGCAGCGCCAAAAACATACGCATCCCCAGCACATAGAAAGAGGAAAAAGCCTCTTGTGATTGTTTTTGTGCAGGAAACTATCCCTTACCAATTATTCCCGAAATGCAGGTACCCTTGCACCATGGTGCAAATGGGCCTGCATTGGCGCACACCAGCCCATTGTGCACCAGCGCAGGGGAAAAGGACAGGAATGCGCCCTATCTGATAGATACGGTACACTCCTGCCCCTTTTCTTTTGCCGTAGGGCAGTGCAGCAGGAAGGCCTGCGGCAAAAACTCATAAATGAGACCCTAAGCATCCATTCTAAATTTGCTAGTAAGTGCAATCGGCCTATGCTTTTTGGATAGGTATTCTGGAATGGTATAGGTATTTCTGTATTTCACATAATAATTTCTAGCTCTAACGCATTATTATTTACAAGTCCCAAAAGCTTACTAAAATGTTTTATTGTCGTAACAGTTTGTTTTACATATCTATTGAAATAGATATATTAAATGATGGTGGTTGGCTGTAAATGCCTTTTTCTGTTCTTAACACAAACTACAATAAAACAAGTACAAAGGAGAATTCAATCCTAAATTCGAATTTCAACATTGGGCGATAGATTTGCTCATGATTCTCTACATATTTTTCTAAGGATTGATCTGAAAATGTTTGCTTATTTTCTTTGTAACAAGTTGTTGTTTTGATCTATGTCCCTATATGTTTAAGATGCATGTTTAAGAAGACTGATATTGTCAACATCAGTGGGAATTCGATTGTATATAATTCCAGCAGATTTCCCCTTTTCACAAGCACGAGACTCCTGATTATAAGCAGCCACATTCAAACTGGCTATATTGACCTCTGGACACTTCATTCAATTTTCTTTCACGGTTACAAATCCTGTTCTGTCTTTTTAAACTCAGTGCACTTTCATTCATGCAGTACTCCTCAATTTAATACGTGGGGTGTAGAAAAATACAGCAGTTCATTTTACATGGGCCTAGTTCTAACAAATGCAAAGCTTTCATAAAACTTGTGCGCAAGGAACTTAGGTAAAGTATTTTCTGATCCAAATTGTGCAACTGATCTTTGCCATAACTTTTCTGGCCATTATTGACAGTCCAGTGGGGACAAAAACAGCTCACTTTACCCAGTCCTGTATTGCTCACATTCAGCATCTATAGAAATTCTAGAATGTTTCTTTGTTTGATGGTGTGTGCTTGGGTTTTGAGAAATTGTGAGAAAGTGCCATCTTTCTTGCATGGTATGCCCCCACTTTTTGCTGAATTGCAGAATGTACTTTGACTGAGTGTGCCCTGGACTCCTGCCAATCAGGTGCCTATGTTCCTTCCCTAAAACACACAAAACCCAAATTGGCAAACCCTGGCCACATGTCAGCCCCTGGTAAATGGTACCCTAGGTAGCCAGGGCCTTGTGACCAGGGAAGGCCCTTAAGGGCTGCAGCACTGATTGTGCCACCCTTAGAGGCCCTGTACCCTTACATACACACACTGCCTTTGTAGGCTGGGTGTCTGGGTGCAAGACAAAACAAAGTCGACATAGCACACATCTCTGTGTGCCATGCCCATCACCTACACTGCCATGGCATACATCAGCCACCCCTCTAGCTAGGTGCCTTATGCCAATGGTGTGGGCACAGGAGCAGGAGCCCTGTGCCCCTACAGTACCCAGGTCCATTCCTGAGCACTGTAAGTGCAGTGCTGCCGTTTAAGAGTACATTGTGCTGAGAGCTCGTCAAACACGAACTCCACAGCACCATAATGGCAACACTGAAGACTGAGAAGTTTGGTATCAAACTTCTAAGCACATTAAACCCACACTGATGCCAGTGTGGGATTTAATGTACCAAGCACCCCAGAGGGCATCTTAGAGATGGCCCCTTAAACCTAACCTACAATCCACGTCTGCTCTGAGGCTGCCTAGGCTGCCACACAGCAGACATGTTGCTGGACCCCTGGGTGGGAGAGCCCCTGCTCTCCTGGGCCTGCAACAATGCACATCCTGGGCGAGGTGCTAAATCTCCTCCCCCAGGATGGGCAGGGGAAAGCTTCAAAGGCATGCCACCTCTGTGAGCTTCCCCAGGCCACTGCAACCCCCCACTCTGGCGGGAAGCTTGGCCGAAAACCCCAAATAAGGACAGGGGATGTGCCAGCCTGCCAACCCCACCCCTCAGGTGGGGGAGGCGAGGTGAAGCACATCTCCGGGCTCTCGCCATCTTGAAGATGGGAAGCCCTACCCTGTCTGGACTAGGCTACTGCCCCCCTCCCACAGGAGAGAGGCAGGATAGGGGGTGTACCCACCCCAGGACAGGGACCCATTGGTCCCTGCCCTTCACCTACCTGTCACGCCCCTAAATCTAGTATTTAGGGGCACCCTGAACCTTTCTTCCCCAGATTACAGATTCCGAAATACAAAGAAGAGCAAGAAGAAAGAAGACCTGCCCTGCAGCTGCTAAGAAGAGGAAGACACCAACTGCTTTGGCCCCAGCCCTACCGGCCTGTCGACCCTCGAACCTGCTCCAACCCGGCACCTCATGTGGCCAGCAACCTCACAAACCCTGGAGGACCTGGCTACCTTTTGGCTCTAAGCCCCTGGGACTCCCATGAGTAGAGGCTCTACTCAAAATCTACCTCTAATCCCTGGCAGCAGCCCGGAATGCGAACCCAGCACACTCTGCACCAGCCAAGCCTGGCCAGTGCCAGAGTGAACAAAGACCACGAGGACGACCCCACGGCTAACTGTGACCCCGAGTCCAGCACCCAAGGACCCCCCTCGACACTCCTAAAGAAGCCTGCAGCCTCAGAACAAGGTGCCCCCCCTACCGCGATCAACAGAGGGTAAGATTTCCCGACACCAATCCCGGGGTACCTACCTATCCTCCAACTACCCAGCTTACCTCTCGAAGTGGTGGTGGCACCTGAAGAATCCTCGTCCCCGAGCTTGCAGTCTTTTTCTAAACCGGAGATTTCCCATTGAAATCAATTGAGCGCCCGAAGGCTCAAAAGCACCCTGCACCCAGCCGCCCGAGTGGCCCTGGCAGTGCAACCTCTACACCTACCTACTTCCCCACTTGCCCTGAGTAAGTGACCAGGAGCCCAGCTCCCACAGCCGCGTGGCTTGCTAGTCAGCAGCCACCAACCAAGGCCCCCCTATCCCTCATATGATAACATTGGGCCTAACTCTCTCTGCACCCGGCCGCCCTAGAGTCGCTGAGGGTGAACCAACTGTACCTACCTGACCCTGGGGGACCCCTGAGTCTATGCCCAGAACCTCAACTCTGCCAGTCGAGTACTTACCTTTAAACCGATAACTCTATTTTCTTCATAGGGTAACATTGACTGGCTTTTTCCTGAAATTTCTTTTAAGTGTGGACTTTTCAAATCTTAAAATATTCACCAAAAATCAGCCGAGTAACGAAAACGAAAATACTCACCTGCTCTTAGGTGAGCTCCCAGTGCTGGATCTTGGTGCCCAGCACTGACTCTGAAAAATACTTACAACTGTACTTACCAGTAACCCAATTTTCTCCCATAGGAAATCATTGACTGTTTTTCTGTGAAATTTCTTCTGTGTCAATTTCTGCAATCTTTAAATATTCTTTAAAAATCGTATAATATCTGAAAACGTAATTACTTACCTGTTTTGGATAAAGGTCCCAGTACTGAGTCTAGGTACCCAGTACTGGATTACAAAAGTAACGAGAACCTACTGTACCTGCAACTTGAATTTTCTTCCATAGGGTATCATTGACTGTTTTCTTTGAAATATTTTCTAAGTGTCAACTTTTAAAATAGCTAAATATTGTTTAAAAATCATCACAGTAATTAAGTCGACTTTCATCACTTGATTCTAAGTACTGACCCAGGACTGAATCTAGGATCCAGTCCTGGAATTCCAAAAGTAATCCTAAAAGTAATCTGTTGCAAATAACTTGAAATTTCCATTGAGCTCAATGCATTGTTGTGTTTAAAATAGTGTTGCCTATTGCAACCACTTGTAACTGTTTACAAAAGTCAATTACATATTGCAAAAGTATTTATATAAAGCATCTCATTCTGAGAAAGTATATTTTAATGCCAAATGTTGGTTCTAAAATAAAACAAGCATATATTTTGTATATATAAACCATTGGCCTAGAGTTCAGTTATTGAGTGTGTGAGACCATTTGCTGACTGAGTGTGTACAACAAATGCTTTACACTGTCCTCTGATACTGCCTTACTGCTCGACCAAGCTACCACTTTAGAGAGTAAGGTTATATCTAACTTTAGCCTCTGTCAAACCCTTGGGGACTGTGGACTCTGTACACCCTGTACCTATTAAGGAACAGTATATACAGAGCCACTTTCTCACAGAAATACTGTGACATTGTTCACTGAATGGCTTCATTTTCAGTGTAACAATTTGTGAAGCTTGTTGTAGCGCCACTGGGCACATTTACTTTGTCTCACCATATCTCTTAACTCCATACCTCAAATTAATTTACTTGGCCCTCCAATGAAACTTGAATTAGGCCAAGAGGGGTCCGATATAGGGTATCCAATCTAGCTATCCAATGAGGATCAGGAATTGGGTAACTGGCCTACAAACTCGTAATTAGATTAATATATATAACCATCAGAACTAAGCTATACAAGTAAAGTATTATCACTGCTAAACCGAATCTCCTGAAGAAATTCATTCAGACTAAAATCATACAAACCAATAATTCAGTTACAGCTATACAGAATAGTAACATTAGAATCTACTGACCAGAGATCTCGATATTAGAATTCCCATCCCTTATTAATGCTCAACTGGAATGCACAATCAATTATTGGAGATTAATCATAGAGCGAGGCAGAAACAGGTTGAGGATGGTTAGATTTTATCAGTAAATCTAAGAAGAATCGATACATCAATATCAGGCATTTAAATTTGGGAATACAGAATAATCAAATTTAGTTCTTTTGGGCTATCAATTACCTAAGGTCTAGCAGAGTTCAGGAAAGGGCATAAACCATATCAGCTCAATAGTTCTCTCCCGTGAGAGAAAGGATTCCGGGAATAGTGCACACAGCATATGCGTCAGCCAAGAAAAGCCAGTAGAGTCCTTAAGGAAATGATTGATGTTTCTCAATCTGCAAAGGTACAAGATGTCCCAGAGAAGGAAGAAGACCCCCGTTTCTCCATTACACAATGCATATGATAATCCTCAAGTTCCGGGGGGACACCTCCTGAGTAACCTCATCTGGTCAGACCACTCAGTCCATTGGTTTGTGGGTGATTGTCATGCAGCATAAAGAAGACACATTTTGTAAAAATATAGGCGGTGCAGAATCCCTTACTGTCCAGGCCATCCAGTAGGAGTATTTCTGTTAAACAACGATCCTTTAGCAAAGGCGTGACAGTTTCTGAGGCAGATGTTCCCAAAGTAACAGAAATTGTGTTAAACAGTCCTCGTGTGCGAGTGGGAACTTTCAGAATAAAACATAGTTTCAATTCACTTTGCAATTTCAGGACACTTTCGCATGAGAATGAAGTTGAACTACTAGGAAAAGTGCATGCAAGCAGGCAGGCCTGCATTGAATTTAGGCTAATATAAGAAAAATATGAAGTATTGAAATATACATATTCATTGAGAAATATGACATTCAGAGATAGTTTCAGTTTATTTTGATCTTAGAAAGCAAGTTTATTTAATTGTAAATTGCATGTGTACCTATAGCGTATTCATGCATTTTCAAAGTAGCAATGTATACAATTATTTCAAACCATAAATTTATAATATCATTTCTAGTAATTCTAATTAGTACATATATGAAGATTATTCCCCAAAAGTTTCATAGCGTTGCAAAATGTGTTTACATGTGAAGCACCATTTTCTCTTTTCTCACTTGGTGACATTTTAACATGAGCAAAGATATAGGTGACATGAAACACTTCAATAAACATTCATAGGGTCATCTAACTTACATTTAGTTTCATTAATGCTTCACCTACATTATTGTTTAACGAGGATGATTAATGTAATCTCTATAACACGTGATCCATCACCCATACATTTCTATTACACGTTAAAAGAATACACCAATGCAATTTTGCAAACATGAGCCTATGTTATTTAAACGAACATTTTTGTCTAGTCTACACTAGCCTGCATGCTTTTATGATGCAGTAGCAAATTCTTTTCATGATCTGTCTCTCAATTTCTTCAACTTATAATTAGCACGATATGTGCAGGTTTGTAATTTTCTCTCAAAAGTGTCAAATTCGGTTTTATGTGTCAACTAAGGGGTCCAGCAGTTTATCCGCTTCATCAAGCTCAACACACTCTCTCCCATCCCACATTGAGGAACATACGCAAAATATTTCTTACCCAATCTCACACTACCCAGAATAGAGTCTCTGTCAGTGATAAAAATGCAATGGCCACACTATGGCTATGCAGGACAGTGTCCACTGAAACATGTTCTCAATACTACAATCAGAAAGACAAAATGAAATACATGTTGAATGTATCCACAGTGAGAGATGAATTGTAATATTGGAGGAAATAAATGTTTCATCCCAGGTAGTTAATTGTTGACACAATTTGATTTATTCTTCTAGGTCTCAGAAATGCAGTGTTGAGTATAAGATCTAAAGAACCATAATGTAAGGTGATGTAAACTAAAACGTCAGCAGTAACTAAACTTATCCCGAATCTCCTGGGACACTATGAGCGCTCTGGGGCTGCATTTTTCACCATGGTGCCTACCTCTGTTGCCATACGGCCTTTACCCGGTATCTTTGTGAACCATATTTCGCTAAACGTAAAACAAATGAAATTGAAGAAATACATATAAGGAATAAAACCTGACCACAGAACGTGTGCTATGCAATCGCTCCCTGGCTTCCCGTGGAACAGAGGACCAAACTGAAGCCTATTTGAAGTGTGCACTGAAGATTCTAGGGTAAAGCCCAAAAAAGCTAGAGAAACTGGGTCCACATTTATCCACACCAATTACCTCAGACCCAGTCAAATCAGGACATTCTGCAGAGGCACATTAGGAAGAACTGGCACAAAGGCAAAGCTTCTGAGAAAAACAGGCCCTTTTCTTTGGAACTCTCAGTACTTCCATCTGCTAGACCTGTCAAGCCTCCTTGTCTTCAGGATGGACCCAAAGATGGCCTTTTTAGGGAGGGTTTCAAACTGTAGATATCTGAATGAGGACTATACCACCACTCTCTGCTAAGCACCATCCCCAAAAACAAATTGACTTAGCATTTAAAGATTAAGCCACAAGTCACCAATTCACCAATTAAAGATTAAGCCACAAGTCGATTTGGCAATCTCTATGGATTAATAATCAAAGAATTTAATGCACCACAGAATGGTGCGGGGGATCCAAAGTTGCTGCAAAAGTGACATGTTGCTGCTTAACAAAACACTCAAATGACTAACTAGAGAAAAAAAGTAGAACACATATTATTTAGATGTAAATGAGGTAAACTGTATCTGGGAAATCAAAGACTTCTGATTTTACTGTGGGCTTATAGTACATTATTTTCTTTAAGAGAGTGGAGCTTTGTTACGAAATTTGGATGCACATTGACACTTAGGGGACCATTATGATGTTGGGCAGATTGCCACCGCCCGACCGGTGGTGGCGAGCCGCCCGACTACTTTCCCCGCACACCCTTCAATTACCCCCTGCCATATTACACAAGGCGGGGGGTACAGCGACGGACGGAAAGACCATCCGCCACTTTACCGCAGGCAGGCAATCGTTATGATTGCCTGCCGTGCGGTCCTGGCCCATAATATGGTGGCGGTGCCTAGCAGGCACCCCCGACATATTATGATGTGAGCGGATTAGGGCCTTACCATGCCGGCGAAGCCGCCATGGAAAGGCATGCAGTCTTTTGCATTGGGGGCCCGTTTCAGGCCCCCGGGGTGTTGGAGGGGTGGGGGGTGCACTTGGGGGTACCCATGATACCCCCCTACATTGCCATGCATAAGGTGGCAGGCATCGCACGGTGCCAGTCACGTTGTGCATATCAATGCACAACATGCCACTTTTACAATGTGGTGGCTGCTGCTTGCAGCAAAGCCCACCGCAATGCAAAAGATGCGGGATGCGACCACCAGGGTGGCGGTCGCAACCTAATTGCCCCCGCGGGACCGCTGCTCCTCTGGTGGTCGGTCCCGTTTGTCCACCTGCCATCGTAATGGGGCGCACAGTTACTTCAAGCTATTTGTCCAATTGCTCTGAATATCCACATACTGTTTTATAGCAGTAAATAATTTATATCACAGATAATGTGTAACACTTGTTTATGTGCAAACATTTCCGCAAAAGATTTGGCAATTTCTACAACTTCCATTTTTAATAGTTGTGTGCGAGTCATTGGCATGGAAGGAAATGGATTTTTGATACGATCCGATTGTTCTCCCACAACATCCTAATGCAGCAACTTATAAGCAGTTTAACATCGACTCCAGAACCTACTTACTGCTCGGTGACCTCAAATTCCACCTGGAAGGCAGATCTGACAACTGTTCCACAACACTCCTCGAAAGCCTGGGCAACATCGGCCTCACCCACCTTGTCCCAGGACCCACACACACCGCAGGACACACAATGGACACCATATTCACCACCCATGCTGGCTTGTGGTGTGTCGATGTGGAAGTGGATCAGGGAGTGGTTGCACCATGTGAGTGGCGTGGTGGCAATGTATTTGAAGATGTCGCTGGTGGTGAAGCCCTCCTCCCTTGGCTATATAGGTTGTTAAAGGTACCCTCCCTCATTATAGGCCCTCGCCTGACACTCAGGACTATATTGCGGATTCAGGGCCTTTAAAAACTGGTATATTCCTCAGCAGTAAGCTAGAAGGCTATGGTAATGTACAGCAGCATCCAGCTGTAACGGGGGAACAGTTCAATCACCAAGCCCTTTCCAGGAGCATGATAATAGTCCAGAACAACAGCACAGCAGGACTTACCTATACACTTCATGTTCCAGGAGCAGCAAAGATTAAACACACCAGTCCCTTTAACAATACCAAAGCATCAAAATAGAGGTCCACTGGTTAGAGCTGCTGATTTTAGAACTCAAAATCCAAGTTCGAATACTGGCGTTGGCCCCAAAGCCTGTGATTCCAGGCAGATTGTTTAATTTGCTGATGCCTAAAAAAATGTGTAACGAATCTTCTTCTCTTCCAAGTGCTCTAATGCCTTCGAGTCAAATTTGTGCTATATAAAACTGCCAAGAAAGGAAGGCTGAAAGAGCACAGACTCAGAAGGAGAACTACAGGTCAAGCACGAAAGTCATTTTATTACCAGTCTGAAATACA
Source organism: Triturus cristatus (assembly GCF_964204655.1). Classification (NCBI taxonomy): domain Eukaryota; kingdom Metazoa; phylum Chordata; class Amphibia; order Caudata; family Salamandridae; genus Triturus; species Triturus cristatus. Next base: position 346,967,833 of record NC_140583.1, read on the forward strand.
CTCATTTTGGAAGTAACATGCAGCATGGTGTTATAAAGTGACATCAAGAAAGTTATAAATCACGACGTGAGATGGCTTCCCATGAAGGGGCATTTTATATAAAAACATTATTTGCAACTATTGTGAGGCTTTGAGAGAAGGTGCTAAGGAACTGCACAGAGAGGAGAAATCTTCCAAAACACTAAAAGTGCCATTGAACATGTACGGACTGCTAGGCATGGCAAAAGCTTGTAATCAAGCAAGCTTGTTTCCGGTATCAAAGTGAAACACCGCCCCCTCCGTGAGGCTGTTCAGTCAGGGTGGTGCTAGGCAGCGAATAACACCAAAGATGCTGCTTCATTTCTGAGCTTTTTAAAAGAGCTTGGTAAATGCTATGGCACCTTCCAGTGCCCATGGTGTGCTGTGGTCTTTCTCTCATTATGATAATGCTCATAGCAGCTCCCTGGAAGGACAGTGTGCACTGTTCTATGTGGTCCCTGAAGAAGGACTCTCTTATGTCTGGATGTACGCCCTTCCAAACGGCGTGACATATAAAACCGCAGAATGTCAGCATCCATGGCGGAGTTAGCCAGTGGTTAAAGTGGGCTGACCCACTGGCACCTGCTATATGTTGTAATGGCAACATTTTTAATGACATAATAATAGACCAATGGATGAAGAGAAGAGCCTCCATAAGTGAGTATTATATATATATATATATATCTCATAATGCATCATTGAAATTTGCGTTAGCAGCGAGCCTACGAGAAGGCAAAAAAAAATAATAAATATCGGAAATAAGATGCCAAAGCGAATCGCATTCTTTTGTGAACCCAGCCCCGAAGAAGAGGCACTGAAGCCTTGAAACGCGTTGGCGAATGACAAACTTACCAGGGGATTGGCGTGAATGGTGAAAGGTCGCACCGGATGGTGGGTGAGCTGCTGTGTGCCCTTCAAAATAGCTTTTGGACAATTGATGGACAAAATTATCGCGGCTGCCAAGGTCTTAGGGGAGGAGCACCATCCCTTCAGAAGTGTTAATGGGAGGCTGTTGTTTGGAATGAGTTCCGGACTGGATACAGCGCAGCAAACCAGTATTACTGACATTCACCCCAAGTCCCTGGACCTTACTATAATGATTATTATTTGGTTAAAAGCACGAAATGACGAATGCACCCACTTAGGGAAGATTGTTTATCGCTTTGGGGACTATGAATCTCATAATGCATCATTGAAATTTGCGTTAGCAGTGAGCCTACCAGAAGGCTAAAAAAAAAAAAAAATACCGGAAATAAGATGCCAAAGCGAATCGCATTGTCTTTTGTGAACCCAACCCCGAAGAAGAGGCACTAAAGCCTTGAAACGCGTCGGCGAATGACAAACTTACCAGGGGATTGGCGTGAATGGTGAAAGGTCGCACCGGATGGTGGGTGAGCTGCTGTGTGCCCTTCCAAATAGCTTTTGGACAATTGATGGACAAAATTATCGCGGCTGCCAAGGTCGTAGGGGACGAGCACCATCCCTTCAGAAGTGTTAATGGGAGGCTGTTGTTTGGAATGAGTTCCGGACGGGATACAGCGCAGCAAACCAGTATTACTGACATTCACCCCAAGTCTCTGGACCTTACTATAAGGATTATTATTTGGTTAAAAGCACGAAATGACAAATGCATCTACTTAGGGAAGCTTGTTTATCGCTTTGGGGACTATGAATCCCATAATGCATCATTGAAATTTGTGTTAGCAGTGAGCCTACCAGAAGGCTAAAAAAATAAATAAATACCGGAAATAAGATGCCAAAGCGAATCGCATTGTCTTTTGTGAACCCAGCCCCATAGAAGAGGCACTGAAGCCTTGAAACGCGTCGGCGAATGACAAACTTACCAGGGGATTGCCGTGAATAGTGAAAGGTCGCACCGGATGGTGGGTGAGCTGCTGTGTGCCCTTCCAAATAGCTTTTGGACAATTGATGGACAAAATATATATATATATATAGACACACAATCCAATATACCGATGCAAGCCAAGTTTATTCCACTACGCGTTTCGACTGCTTCCGCAGCCTTGCTCACGTCTACTAACACAACCCAAAGCGTGTATATAACATCAAGTCAACAAAACAGAGAAAGGACACTGAAGGTAGCCTGCATTGGAGGCCATACTTGAATGGTTAATCCAAATCATATACCATGGTAACGGGTCAAAAAAAATTACATTCTGCCGTACAAATAATTGTAAAATACAATTTAAAATAATAATGCTGATGTGAACCAAATGTATTACATGTCTCTAAATTAATATTCCCACAATGTATGTAAACTATGTTGGCAACAAAGTTAGAACTCAATGTATGTGCAGTACGACAAATGACTGGTGTCATACATGACACGTTTGTTCTATACTATTCAGGGCATATTGCGCAATGCAATGAAACAAAGGAACGAGAAAAGTGAAAACCCATCAGTCATCATGGTGAGAAGTTACTAATGGATGCCCCATGTTAGAGTGCCTGGACTGTGTCGTAAATACGGTTATTCGCACAGTGCTCGAAGACTACAGTCCCTGGACCATTTGATGCAAAATGATCGCCTGGTGCTCAAAATTTGTACTCGATTGGTGCTCATTTGATAAGCTCATTGTATGTGTGTCAACAGGTGGCAGCCACACAGTGTTGACAATAGTTAAAAAATGGAAACATGGTTTTACAGGGCCTCTGCTCCTTGATCTGTCCTCCCAATACCCTGTCTACTTGCGTGTCCCAATCCTATATAAATGTGCCCCATTGGTGATGTCCCAAAGTGAATTCGAAGAGAAGGTTAGGTAACCCATGCACGTGGGTGGGTCCCTTCCTTCCCTCCTGCAAAAGAAACAAACAGAAAAAAGTATTAAAAATTGTGAAAGATGTTCAACAAATGTGGCACGAATGCGCCACTGTCACTCTGTAAAGACAGCTTCTAATGCACATAATTACGGAGGATAGGTCACATAGATTGTCATCAACTAATTTGCAAAAAACTGCATATGGGTCATGCGTCTATTTACAGATAAAAGCAAATCGAGAGAAAAGAGAAAAAGGCATGTAGTATTAAGTTACAGAAGAAACAGAGAGTGTATCATGACATTCATTCTGTCTTAAGGTGAATGGCAAGTTCTTCATCTTGGTTGAGCCCCCATGGGATTCTGGTTTGGAAATCCACAATATATCTGGACTCTCTCTGTCTAAGTCTCAGTACTCTATCTCCCCCTCTGTGTCCTAACCGGACCTGTTAAAGTATGAAATATTTCATGAGAGTAGAATCTGAGAAATGTTTATCCTGAAAGTGACGTGCCACAGGATATTTGGGATCTTTGTGAGTGATGGCCCGTTATGCTCCAGAATTCTCTTTTTCGCCATTAATGTAGTTCTCCCTGTGTAGTAAAGCTTACAGGGACACTCAATGACATATACCACAAAAGTGGTACTATATGGGAGGAATTGTGTGATATCTTTCCTGTAGGTTCTGTGTGTCAATTCGTTGTGGAAATTGCTAGTCACACAGGCCTTGCAATGTCCGCAAGGAAAGAACCCTTTAAAATTGTGCGTTCTTGCATCCTGCTGTCTTGTTATGTCACTGTGTGCCAGGATGAACAGGATGAAGGACATGACATAAGCCTGACCACAGTCAGCACTCATGGGGGCTTATTTACAGGTCCATTGCACCCCAGGTGTGCCACTTTTTCCCATATAAAAAGTAACTCATCGGCAGGTCAAAGGGGTTGTAAATAAGCCCCACAGTCTGCTGAACACAGCTAAAGACCATGCACAGTTGCTTCTAAGGACACAAGAACAGAATATAGAATTTAAAATAATTCCCTGAAGAAATCTTTGCTAAGAAGGAGGGAAATTAAAGAAGACAAAATGCTCCTTTATCCTGGCTTTCAATTTTTGCGAGTGGAACGTCAAGGATCACAAATGGAACTGGTAACTTCCTGCCATGCTCCACCTCGCAGCATCCCGCTCTCCTGTGAAAAGTATCGGTAGCCGTGTGTCATTGACGACAACTGTAAAGGCAGAATGACCCACTGTCCTCTTTGTTACACTATTGCTTTATTACAGCAGAGCAGGGGGTGATCGTGCTTAATACGGGTGAAAGGCAGACATACTGAGGCCAGATTTACTAACAATTAGCAAAAGTGATGCTAACTGGGCATAAATTGTTGCAGTTGGATTTACTGTACTATGTACAACTTTGCGACAAGAGAGGGTACCATTGGAGGTACATGGGTGTTCCAAGGCAACTACTCATGGGTTTTGATGCTAGTTCCTATCTACTAACTGTAGTGTGATCGTGTGCAGTAGGACCTTTGTGGTCCTAGGTGGACTCCTTACAAAGTTACATAATCAGTTGGTGGTTTTTTGGGTGAGTCTGGGTGCGATCCATGAAGTCTATGATGCAGTACGTTCAGTTAATGGTTGCATGTAGAAGAATAAAGGAGTGTATCACAGAGCACTGTGTGTGGCGTAGACATTTGAGTGCTCCAGAGCTGGGGGTGGATGCTATACTACCAAGGGTATACAGCAATTTGTGCCAAAAAATGATGCTCCCTCCAGGTATTCATAACAGTTAAACAACTTTTAAAAGTCTTCACATTTTCGTACATGTGCGACAGTGTTCAGCACACATACAAGGTGGTAAAAAGCATTGTTTTTGTACTAGAAGGGTCCACTTCTAGTACAAAACCTCTGCTCCACAGAACGCACTCTAGTGCATTCTGCGTTCGGCAGCCTAAAGCGGCCCAGCACAGAAACAGCACCATATCTCAGTACATATACTGCCGGATGCAAGCCAGAGCTGCAACTTTGCAGTGCTGTGTTGTGCCAAAACGTAGCAAATCTGCTCCTGAGCGTCTGCCAAGTGCACTTCTAGAGCGAAGTAAGCATCGGCGCAGTACTATGCCTTTACGTTTGTTAGGACACAGCGCGCGAGGAATGATTTGGTGTGGCAGAAGAAGCAGGGATTATTTCCATGTGTGGTGGTGGCGCTCGGTGCCACAGGGGTGATTAGGAAAGATAGCAGAGAAATCAGGTGGCAAGCAAACCTCGACATCTTTGTGGGACTGAGTATGCCGAAAATGAGTAGAAGAAAAGGCAAGGTGTTGTTTGTCTCTGTGCCCTTTAAGGTCGGGGAGCATGGCAGAGATGAGAAGTGAAATAGGTCTTGGAATATATCATCTGTGGGGTTCCTGGTGTGCCAATAAGGACTCCTGCTTCTTTCACTCAGTGGAAACACCCTGGTGAGACGTCCACAGTGCTACATGTGGTTTATAAAGATTTCCGGAAGCTGACTTGATGCGTGCTTCTCCTGCTAAAAAACAAAACCATTAAGAACATGCATTGTGTGGAAATGGCCGATGGGGGTCAAACGGCAGAGTGCTGATTTGTGGCATGAACAGTGATAATAGAATTCAGAGCTATACAACTTGACTGCGAAGGTGATAAGTGGATGTACTGTAGATTGGAGGATAAACAGTGTGCAAATGTGCATGTGTGATGCGAGGTTTACCAAGGGGAACGGATGCGTTTCATGGATTCTTTACAATTTTTCATCTGATTGTTTTGTTGCTACATTTGACCCTGACACTGGATGTATTTCTACACAAACCAGCATTTTCTTGAAAGAAAATACTTAACTGTAGAAGATTGGAGCTCCGAAAAGCGACTCTTTTCCCTCATCAAGGAGAAAGAAAGCAAGGGACAGGGTCACCTTGGAACACATACAGAATTAAACATTGGCTAAGCCAGTAGGTCTCACCCTATAGACCTATTTGCTATGCCTGGTTTTTGCCAATGCTGTGCAGCTTTGGCAAATGAAAACAATAAAAGAAAATAAAGGGGGCTGATGCACCGCCATTCTCAAAGCGCACATGCATTAGCACATGCCAGCGCATGGTCACGGCCCATGTTCGGACTTACAGAACTACTTGGGCACTATTTTTTTCTTATCAACCGATCTATGATGCAGACACTTCTAGATCGGTTAATTAAACAAGCTTTTGCAATGCAATATGTATCACATTTGCGAGATTTTGAGCTATTGGCATTGTACATGACAATACCTTTTATTTATGAGTTTAAAAAACCTACAATAATAAAAGCCATTGTCATTGACAATAACAATAGGTCAAAGTTTCGAAAATGCGAGACCAATTCCATTGCAAATGCTTGTTATTCACAGAGAGGGAGCTAGGCTGGCCCTGCCGCCGCCTGGACAAGATTCCCCCCCCCTCCCCCCACCAGACCCCTGGAGCAGGACAACGGGGCTGCAGGGGAGGGAGCCAGGAACAGCATGAGAGAGCTGTTTAGACAAATTTGTTTCACGTGCACCATACGTTTTATTCTAGAGGTAAAGAAGACCATTGCAAATCATGCGCTTCGATGCGTCCTCAAGGGAATGAAGCGGTATATAAATGAAAGTACGCAGTTGGCTGAAAATGAAAACAAGAAGTCCCTGCTAGTATTTCTCAAGGGCAGCCTCCTGCGAGTGGTGTGTGCGACCAACATTGTAAAATGGAAAGCTCATGGCACAGTGAATAAAAAAAAAAAAAAAAGGGGGCCGCCACACTAAACCCTACGTAAAAGAGGCAGTGCTGTGTCATTGAAGAAAATAGTGTTCACAGACTAGACAAATCAGACCGTGTAACAAAACAAGTAAAAGGTTCAGTCCTGATGGGAGGTTGCAAATGCAGACAAGGTGGTATCAAGGAGGGACTACTAAGCCTATTCATGAATCAAAATCAACGTTTTAAAAAGGACAATAGCAGGAGCCAATTGAAATGATGGGCGGGAAATGGGCGGAGCTTCAATTCTACACCTGACTACAGCATGCCTCGCAGAGCAGTGCATGTGCCGGCCAAGCTCGACCTAAAAAGTGAAACTTTAAGTGGCAAATGTGCTATTCTAGTAGAAGAGTGCCCGACAGTAAATGGAACCTACCGAGCCCTCCCAAAAAAAAAAACTTTAAAAAACATGTAAATGACCACAAGGGCTTGTGGGTTACAGAGGAGCAGGTGGGGTAAGCAATTGGTATTAGGGGCAGACAAAATAAAAATAAGGTCAAAGGGGGTGGAGGAGCAATGCAGCACATGAGGGAGAGAGGAACATGGAGCACAGGGTCATGAGGTGTGGCAGAGGAGTAGCACATAGAGAGTGAGAGCATCACATGAGGAAGAGAGCAAAGCAGAGTCTGAGTGAGTATTTGGCAGGGAGGAAAAGCACACGATGGAGAAAGATAGAAAACACATGCACTCAGGGCCAGCTTTAGGGGGCTGGGACAGATGCAGCCGCACCTGGCACTGAGCTCGGGGGACGCTGTGTTTAGAAATAGCTTATGGATTTAAAAGCATCTGCTGCAGAGTTTCTTGTGTGTCCAGCAGTTTTCAGGCAAAAATAAAAATGTCTGGATAACTCTGGTGATTAATGTTCTTTCTGGAGAGAGATCAGAGTTTTGTCTAGCGGAGGTTTTGACTCATCTTAAATGAGCTCAGAGTGTTAATATGCCTGCTGAAAAGAATGTGTACTATGAAGATCACAGTTACGTTAGTGTTAGTTATTGTCACAGAGATCCTTTAGTAACATGCAGTTCATAAGTGACAATCCTAGTGTAGCACAGTGGCATGTGAACTGTCATCGAAGAGTTGCATGCAAACTGCTTGGTTTGGTTAGAACTAGCTAAAATCTATTCGGCATTTCCCAGTCATCCCATTGCTGGAACCGAATTTGCGGGAAGGCCGAGAGAATGGAGGGACAGACATATATTGACCAACTTTGCCACCCCGCCCTCAGAGGACCTACTAAAAATCTGTATATCCGTCAAGTCGGGTTCCCCGCGGGATCCCACTACGCCAAAACGGCTAGTGGATAGCTTACCGGTGCTAGAACCATATATTAGACATCTACTGAATGTGTCTTTTAGCACCAAGACCGTGCCCAAAGACTGGAAACAGGCGGTGGTTCTACCTCTCAGGAAGAAATCTAACATCAGCTTTGAGAAACTAGAGAACCTCCGGCCGATCTCCCTTCTGCCCTATCTGGCCAAAGTGGCGGAAAAAACGGTAAACATGCAACTGATGGATTTCGTGGATGAGGCTACCCTACTACACGATACCCAGTTTGGTTTCCGTCCCCGCCACTCAACGGAATCAGCGCTTCTGATGGCTGTGGAGACCTTACGCCAGGGGGTGGATGAGGGTCATACTATGGCCCTCGTCCTATTGGACCTGAGTGCAGCATTCGACACTGTAGCTCATACCACCTTGCTACAGTGTCTGAATAGTGGAGGAATATCTGGAGCTGCACTCGCATGGATCCAGTCCTTCCTGACGGGGAGAAGTTTTCAGGTCCGCCAGGGCGAATGTTATTCCAGGGATATTGGATTGGGCCAGGGCGTACCCCAGGGATCGTCCCTGAGCCCCACCTTATTTAATCCTTATGTCTCCCCAGTGGCCCCTATTGTTGTGGGCCACGGTCTGCATATTGTGTCCTACGCTGATGACATGCAGCTGGTTATCTCCCTCTCGCGAGCGCCCGGTCTTGCGGCGGACAGTTTCAGAGCCTGCATGCAAGACCTTGCAGCCTGGATGTCCGCCAACTGCCTTAAACTAAATGGCAGCAAGACCGAGGTGCTCGTAGTGGGGGGGAATCCATCTGTCTGGTCGTCGGCGTGGTGACCCCCATGCTTAGGTGAGGCTCCAACACCCTGTCAAGAAGTTCGGAACCTTGGAGTCTGGTTAGATGCCGACCTGTCTTTTGGACCGCAGATAGGACGTGTGGCGGGTGTTTGCTTCAGCGTCCTGAAAAGTATACGGAAGGTTTTAGATTTCCTTCCCACGTCAGCCCGCAGAATGCTGGTGCACGCCCTCGTTACATCACGCCTGGACTATGGCAACTTGCTGTACTTGGGAGCAACCAATAAGGCTATAAATCACCTTCAGGTGTTGCAGAACGCGGCAGCCCGCCTCATTCTAAAATTTCCCAAAAGAGTGGCCTCCAAAACTGCCCTTCGGACTCTTCACTGGTTGCCAGTGAGGAGCAGGGTTGAGTTTAAGGCCCTCTGTACCTGCCACCGCATCCTTACTGGGAAGGCGCCAACACCGCTCCAGAACCTGATCACCAAGTACGTACCCAAACGCTCCCTTCGTTCCTCCCACGGAGGCCTTTTAAAGGTCCAGAGAATAAGGCGGGCACGTATGGGAGGCAGATCTTTCCGCTACCTGGTTGCTAAGAGCTGGAATGCTTTACCCTTGGACCTCCGCCTTGAGTCATCTGAACCTGGCTTTAGGAGGAAGTTAAAAACATATCTATATACACGTTAGCTTGTGCAGAATCTACGGTCGAGTCTGTGGGAGTTCTTCTGTTCTAGCGCGGGGACACGCGCTGAGCGTAACCAAGCGCTCTATAAAATTCCCTTATTATCTTTCATTATCCTAATGTTGCTAAAAAGGGTTCGTTTTGGTAGAAATACATTCCTAGTAGCAAAGCCAACCCAAACCACTCTTAGGCTTGGCCTTTGTAATGTATGTTTTAAATCCTAGGTTTTTGCTTCTCCAGACCAAACACTCTTAAAATATACTGCCTACTAGTAAGGAGGACATGGGACTCCTATAACTTGTAAGCCTCGACTCACATAACATTTCCTAAAGACAAATTTACAAATGTATAATTCATTGTTTCTGTATAATATGCATGTGATGTAAAGTGCTCTTACGCCCTATGCTGGTATGATTAGCGCTATACAACAAATGAAATGCATGAGAGAAGGGCTATGAAGAGATGAGGGGCACTGTTGGAGGGTGGTAGTGATGGAATCCAAAGAGAAGGAGGCCATTGCGGGGTTGCCAGAAGGATTGTCGCACCAAGCTCCACCAGCAGTAAAGCTGGCCCTGCATGAACTCGCATGGAGTATTTAACGAAAAAGAAAAAAGTAGCTTCCCTAAAAGTGAGCAGTAAAAACATAGAAGTTAACCAAATAAAAGGATGCTCAAGAGGGTATACTCCAGGGTAGTGACAAACATAAGCAGAAGAAGGAAAAGTAAGGGGAAGGAAAGCCTTAGAATAAGAAGTAAGGAAATGAGAGTGACAACAAAGGCAATCAATAAAATCTGTGGGTGGGCTCTAAGCCCAATTGAAATTTTTGGGTAAACTCACGAAAGGTCTTTCCTAGCTAGACAGCTACAAGCACCTCTATATCTATGCACTGGTGTAACGTAACTTAAGGGGGCCCCCTGCAAGGTTCGTAGAGGACCCACCACCGGACTCAGTCAGGAGCTCTCCAGCCATAGTATTGTGCTGAGGGCACCGCGGGGGCTTTGGGGGCCTGTGTTACACCACTGTATCTATGTTGCATTGACAGCAGGGCCACTTCTTTTGGGGCCTTATTAGGAGTCTGGCTGTCCACGGACTGCCCGACCCAGGGTGGCAATCTTCTGAATCCCCTATTATGACTAGGGCAGTCGGGCTACCGTGGGACCGCCGCAACCAGCATGGAACCGCCATTCCCTGGCAGTTGTGTGGTGGCACTGAGGCTGCAGTATATCAGGAAACCCACTATGTATGACTTACAGGTGGTACCAGGAGGGCTTCTTGGCGGTGGAGCAAGGACGTCCTTGAGGGCCAACTACCCCTCCTGTTACCTCCAGTAAGGCCCATACAGGATTGCTGAGACCTGGTAGGAGGCCACACCCCCTTTCTCCACCACTCTGCAAATGCGCCTCTTAGCGCACTACTAGTTGGGGAAGAACTCCTCTTGGCTTTTGAGGGTCCTTGGCGGCCAACGAGCCCTCCTGTTACCTCCAGTAAGGCCCACACACACCTTTTCTCCACCACTCTGTAAACGCGCCTCCTGGCACACTTTGGCATGAGGGAAGAAGTCTACTTCAGTCATGAGGCCCTCAGGAGAGAAGGGGACCTCATCATCCACCAGTAGTGCACCAAGGGGCTCGTTGGCAGAGCAGTGGCAGAGTGGTGGAGAAAGGGGGCGTGGCCTCCAACCACCTCCCAGAAATTCCACTGTGTGGGGCGTACTCGAGGTAACAGGAGGTCTTGTTAGCTCCTTAGGACCCTCAGCAGCCATGGGGACTTCATCCTCCAACCAGGATCACGCCAGGAGGCGCATTTGCAGAGTAGTGGAGAAAGGGGGCAAGGCCTCCGATGAGTTGCCGGATTTTTACATTTTTCATTTTTTAATTTTTTTTATTTTTTAGGAACAGGGGCTCTCCGGGCCTGACCCATTTTTTATTTTTTTCATGAAATAAAACCAGAGGGGGGCCAAGCGGCACCCCTTCTGGGCCGGTTTCAGCCCCAGGGGCCTAGAATTTTGTTTATTTTTTTAAATATTCAGAGGAAGGGGAGCCATTTTTGTCCCCGGGGACCCCATCCCATGGTGCCAGGGCTTAAAATATAAAAATATTTAATGAGGAGGGGCGTCTGCACGGCCCTGGGGACCTCATCCCCCGGGGCATGGCCACCTCTTTGAGGACAGCTGGGGGAGTCTTATGGCCCCAGTGGTCCGTGCCGGCTTCCCACCTCCTGCGGGAGCCGGCACTGCTTTTACACACAGGGAGCTGCTGACATGCAGCTCCCTCAGTATAAAAGGAAAGTGCTTCACATTGAGCAAGCGAGAGCAAAATGCTCTCACTTGCTCAAAGAGGAGCACACTGTTTTCTATTGCATGGTAGGAGCAGTGGTCCCAGCATGCCATAGCAAACCCCCCCCCCCGGGTGCATTGCTGAAGCCAGGCCTGGGGTTGGTGGTCCCCAGGGCCATATAGGGCTCCAGATGGGGGTCCATGATACCCCCCTTCCATATTAAAATTTTCCCTGGGGAGGTGGTGGTCCCCAGGGGTCCACAAAGAACACCCTTCATTAATGTATATTCGTGCCTCAGGGAGGTGGCAGTCCCTGGGGCAGCAAGGGAGGCCCTATAGCCTCCTCCCACATTACTTAATAAAACAGTGTGCCCCGGGGAGGTGGCCCCCCCGGGTACACTGTTTTATTGAAATTGAGATTAGCCCCAGAAAGTTGGTAGTCCCAGGGTCAGGGGGGTCCACGAGGCCCCCCCATATTGTTCATATTAGCCCTGGGGAGGTGGCGATCTCTGAGGTAGAGGGGGTCTGTGAGGCCTCCCCACATAAGAGGAAATAGCCCCTGAGAGGTGGCAGCCCCCGGGGCTGTAGGCGGGTCCATTAGGCCCACCCGTATTCATAATGAAAATAGCCCCAAGGAGGTGGCGATCCCAGGGGCTTTGATAAGCCCTAGAAGAGGGGCCCTGTGCTCCCCCTCCTATAATTAGCATATGCGCCCGGGACCTGGCCCACCTGGGGGCTATTTTAAGCAAGCGCGGGAGCCTGTGTTTGCTTTTTCTGTTTAGTGTTTCTGCAGTTTGACGGATCCACGGCAAAACAAAAAATAAAAATGCTTTTTATCCCCGGGAGGGTCCCTCAGGTATCCCTCCACCATATCAGGGGGGTCAGGTTATTCCTACTCTGCCCCCTTTTCTTTTTTCTTCTACTTTTTTTCTGGGACCCGGCTTCAAGCCAAGATGGCTGCCAACACTTCCTAGTTGAAGTGTTGGCAGCCAATCAAATTTTAATAAGATTTGCAAATCCACTGCAAGGACTCGCATCCCCCGATATCTTTGTTTTTTAAAGATAGATATCTGAAAATCTACTGAATGTATTTACACCAAATCAAAAGCACGCTTTTGTGACCAACATCTAGCTTTCTGGTGTAATTCCTTTCACCAGTTCGGGCTGCTGTTGTGTTCTGTGAAAATTTCGTAGTGATTAGTCAAGCGGTGCCAAAGTTATTGCCAAAACAAAAAAAGCTTTTCCAATGGAAACTTTGGTCCTAATTATACCTAGCTACTGGCGACTGCCAGTAGGATATATATATATATATATATAGCACTTGAAAGTGAAGCAGAAGCTGAAGATCATACCCAGGCATCAGGACAAATACCAGCCAAAATAAGCATAGCGGAGGAGGTGGATTTTTTCGTGCATGAACGCAGGAACACCTACGCCCCGTGAAACCAACAGAACAAAGAACCAAAAGCAAATCCACCAAACGCCAGGAGAGGCGAAGGGCAAAAAGGCAGCGAACCAAAGAGAAAAGCATGGCAAACCGAGCGCAATTGGAAGCATTAAAACATACTGATTCATGCAATAGCCAAACGGTAATCAATCTTACAGATGTGGTTCTCAGTAAAGCAGAAGAAAAACTACTAACATTGCGAGTCTCTTACTGCCCTGTAAGTTCGTTTGACTATGCAGCAACCATGATGGATATCTTTAAAAGTATAAGGAAACTGAAGTTGAAAAAATATTTCCTTCAAAACAGTCCCAGAACTGATGAGACTGCACCACAAACAAGCCAACAAATATACAGTCCTCCTTGTTTCAATTTAACAGGCTCAGACATGGCTCTATTATCCGACTTGGAAGACCTGGCTAATGATAATTCCGCCCAAACCAACAGCAATAATGACGATACTAATGATACGGAAACTACAAGAGGCTTTACCGTAACACCGCCAATCATGACCCCCTTTAAACCACGTTCCACGTTTAATCCAATTACAATTAGAGATTCTACTGATATCTTTCAGGAACAGGTGGTGACAGGAATTAAACGTCTCAACCATCAGGTACAGGGGGCAGGGAAGTGTAAAAACAACAAACAGGAACTCAAGAATCATGAGCTGATGAACAAACTGAGTTCCAATAATGATATAATTATTCGCAATGTTGATAAAGGCGAAAATGTTGTATTATGGAAAAGATGGAAACCATTGAGGAAACCATGAACGATCTCTTGGACAGAAACTGCTATCATCGCAGTGACCAACTTGCGCTAAGGGGCATGTACAATCAATACAATATGAAACTTGTGGCATGGAAAAATACAGGGCTTTTGACTATTCCGGAGTATAAGGGCAGAATTCACAGAACTAACTTAAGACATAATCCTAAACTTACTACCATTTTCGTATTCACAGAAGGCACTTACTCATTTTGGTATTCACAGAAGACACTTACTCACTTCGGTATTCACAGAAGTTAGGAGTCCTAACTTTAGGACTCCTAAATGCCTTCTGTGAATACCGAAAGTCTTAAAATTAGGATTTTTCTCAGTTTAGGAGTCCTAAAGTTAGGACTCCTAACCTTACTACTACTAAATTGAGAAAAATCCTAATTTTAAGGCTTTCGGTATTCACAGAAGGCATTTGGGAGTCCTAAAGTTAGGAGTCCTAACTTTACTACTACTAAATTGAGAAAAATCCTAACTTTAAGACTTTCCGTATTCACAGAAGGCACTTACTCATTTTGGTATTCACAGAAGACACTTACTCACTTCGGTATTCACAGAAGTTAGGAGTCCTAACTTTAGGACTCCTAAATGCCTTCTGTGAATACCGAAATGAGTAAGTGCCTTCTGTGAATACCAAAACGAGTAAGTGCCTTCTGTGAATACCAAAATGGTAGTAAGTTTAGGATTTTGTCTTAAGTTAGTTCTGTGAATCGGGCCCTAAGTTTCTACGGAATGAACATCCAGTTACACTGTACTCTATTTCATACCCAAGATTCACTAAAACTCTTCTAAGCCCCCTGGGAGGCCGATTATTTCTGCACGCAATAGTCTACTAGAGAGAATGTCATAATATGTAGACTTCTTTTTACAAGAGCATGTGCAACATCTACCTTCGTACATTAAAGACACAGGAGACTTTCTTTCCAAGATACAAAATTTCAAATGGCAGAGTGATTATCTACTCATCGCATTGGATGTAACCTCTTTATATACATCGATTAACCACCATGACGGATTGAAGGTGCTCCACAACTATCTAGCCAAAAGACCACCGAATTTTGCTACACATAACAAGATGCTGATAAGCATGGTGGACTTTTGTTTGTGCAATAACATTTTTCTTTTTCAAAGTGTGCCATACAAACAGCAACGGGGCGTAGCGATGGGAGCCAGCTTCTCCCCCAGCTATGCATGTCTACACATGGGGTGGTGGGAGGAGCTGGTACTGTCAAAAGAATGTGCCACCACTGTGAACAATAACATCAAGACCTGATTTGGGTTTATCGACGACCTATTTGTAATCTGGCAGGGTTCCGAAATTGAAGCTGAAAAGTTTATAAATGATTTGAATGTTAATAACCTCAATCTACATTTTACTGCTTCAATTAGTGCGACTATAGTAAATTTCTTAGATGTCGAGGTCTACATTAAGAATGGCCATCTTGAAACCAAGTTACACAGGAATCCCACTGTGGGCAATGCAGTCTTGCATGCTAGCAGCTCACATCCACAGCACTTAATACACAACATCCCATATGGTGAGATGCTGCAGATTAAGCGGATTTGGAGCTGTGAGGAAGGCTTGAGAATAACCCAACAAGCCAGCAAGAGCAGATTTCTAGCGAGGGGTTATTCTCCAAAATGAATTAATACTGCTAATAAAAAATGCAATGCAGTATCTAGGGAAAGTCTCCTAAATCAAACCCCGAAGACAGCTAGCCTGCAAATTGAGGACGCAACTAGTTTTAGGTTCATCTTAGGATACAACATACAAGATAAGGCCATCAGAAAGATTATTAGAATGAATTGGCCCCTGATCCTAAATGAGCCCACCATTGGCCATCTAGTCCCCAAGAATGCAGCCATTACTTACAGCAGGGCCCAATCTATGAAGGACACACTAGTTCGCAATGACCTTCCATGCCAAACTAAGGGAACCTGGCTGTCACAAAGAAAGGACTTTTACCCATGCAAAACCTGCAAGGTATGCCAATTTGGGATCAAGAAAACAGCCTACAAGACTCCGTTCAGTGCTATTGAACGACCAATTGGCAAATCATTATCCTGCAAATCTGATTATGTGGTGCATGTGCTGGGGTGTCCCTGTGCCCTACGATATGTAGGTAGTACTATACTACAGGGGTACAAGAGGATCCTCCAGCACATTAGAGCCATCAAAAACCAGGATACCTCTTATCCTGTGACCTGGCACTTTGGGGAAATCAACAAAGGAAATCTCTTAGATTTAAAATATTACCTACTGGATGCTGTCCCACCCAAAAAAAGAGGGGGCGACAGAGAAAAAGCCTTAAGGCACCTGGAGACCGGATATATTCTGGGTCTTGATACCAAGTCCCCGGGGGGTCTCAATATGACTGAAGAACTCTACACCTGTCTGTGAATAGATTGGGCCACGGGGACACAATATACATAAACGATCAGGAATAACATGCATCATTGGTACATTTTATCTAAAATCATTAGATTTTATACAGCTGCCACAATCCCACTTTTTAATCCTTTGCATGTATTTTGCACATGGTTTTTAGAAAGGTTTTAAGGATAACACACATTAGAATAGGTATACCCACAGCACATTGGGGATCCACATCTGCACTAATTTATGTTGCACGAGAAGGAAACAGACTGTTAACTTCAAAAAGTACTGCAGATAACAATTTGCACTTTGTGGAAATGTATACCAAGATGAGGTATTTAAACCGTCATATAGTTTTTTAACTTAGCAAACATCATGGTTACTGCATTTTATTATATTGAATATTTATATTAATGTATTGCAAATGTTCCAACAAAGACTTTTTTAGAATTCCCTATGGGAGACTGAAAATCAAAATCAAATTTAATTGCACTTAGACAGTACTGGCACTTTTGGAAAATGTTCAAGCTAGAGTTGGGTATTTATACCCTCACTTTAAAAACTCGCCAAATGTCGTGGACAGTCCCTTTTATATAATTCATAGTTATGTTCAGGTTTTAACTATGTCTTTTATAACTGTTTTTTCCAATTTTTAACATTGGTTTTTACTAACTTGAAGTGTTTAATCAATAATTACTTCTTATTAACTATTTTCCTATATATGTCTAATTATTATTGATTGGGTATTTAAACCTGAACTTAGTAATTGGCAAAGCTGAACAAATACGTTGACGCTTCGTATTCTGTCTTCTATGTCTATGCAACCTTTAACATACACTCTTTAGGCACTTGTCACTTTAAGAGCAGTAAAAAGTCAGAAAAAAATAGAAAAAAAATGTTGACAAAATGGGGTATATCAGCCAACAGTGTACCATAGAGCGTGTCATGTAATCAAGACCCTCCTGGGTCGAAAAGCGTCATGCTGCAGTGTTTGTTGGAACAGAATAAAATAGAAACCTGCACCAAATTGTGGTTGGTGCTCCTGGTTTTCATTCCTGACGTAAAACGGGTGAAGATTGGAGTTGCGCTGATATATATTAAAAACGACAGTCATTGTAAGTGCATCCATTGGTGGACTAATTTTCGGAACCTCATTTCCCAGAATGCAGTGCACAGAATCATCGGATCTGCCCATCCAGGGGCGTGCCATATCGCGCTTAAAAGGAGAAATGAGACCGTCATGCACTTACCTGTGTTCGTCAGCCTCTGAAGAAGAAGTATAAAACTTTGAAACGCGTCAGGCTTGTAAAGACGAGGCAGCTGTTTTAATGAACTGGCAAACGATACTGCGTCCATACCGAATAAAGGCTGGAGACAGCAAGTTGATATCTCGAGTGCTGCTTAACCGGAGGGGCAACCTTGTGAGCTAATCTATGTGCGGCCGTCCTGTCGCAAAGCCTGCACCACCCCGCTATGAATGGGGGCCACGTAGCTTGATAATCATCAAGTTTCATGTGTGGAGTATCAACTGAGGATTGAGGATGGGTACGTCTGCCTAGGCTCATCTGTGGGCTTAAAAACGACAGTCCTTGTAAGTGCATCCATTGGTGGACTAATTTTCGGAACCTCATTTCCCAGAATGCAGTGCACAGAATCATCGGATCTGCCCATCCAGGGGCGTGCCATATCGCGCTTAAAAGGAGGAATGAGACCGTCATGCACTTACCTGTGTTTGTCAGCCTCTGAAGAAGAAGTATAAAACTTTGAAACGCGTCAGGCTTGTAAAGACGAGGCAGCTGTTTTAATGAACTGGCAAACGATACTGCGTCCATACCGAATAAAGGCTGGAGACAGCAAGTTGATATCTCGAGTGCTGCTTAACCGGAGGGGCAACCTTGTGAGCTAATCTATGTGCGGCCGTCCTGTCGCA
Source organism: Triturus cristatus (assembly GCF_964204655.1). Classification (NCBI taxonomy): domain Eukaryota; kingdom Metazoa; phylum Chordata; class Amphibia; order Caudata; family Salamandridae; genus Triturus; species Triturus cristatus. The sequence continues at coordinate 346,985,963 of NC_140583.1, forward strand.
AAGCCTGCACCACCCCGCTATGAATGGGGGCCACGTAGCTTGATAATCATCAAGTTTCATGTGTGGAGTATCAACTGAGGATTGAGGATGGGTACGTCTGCCTAGGCTCATCTGTGGGCTTAAAAACGACAGTCATTGTAAGTGCATCCATTGGTGGACTAATTTTCGGAACCTCATTTCCCAGAATGCAGTGCACAGAATCATCGGATCTGCCCATCCAGGGGCGTGCCATATCGCGCTTAAAAGGAGAAATGAGACCGTCATGCACTTACCTGTGTTCGTCAGCCTCTGAAGAAGAAGTATAAAACTTTGAAACGCGTCAGGCTTGTAAAGACGAGGCAGCTGTTTTAATGAACTGGCAAACGATACTGCGTCCATACCGAATAAAGGCTGGAGACAGCAAGTTGATATCTCGAGTGCTGCTTAACCGGAGGGGCAACCTTGTGAGCTAATCTATGTGCGGCCGTCCTGTCGCAAAGCCTGCACCACCCCGCTATGAATGGGGGCCACGTAGCTTGATAATCATCAAGTTTCATGTGTGGAGTATCAACTGAGGATTGAGGATGGGTACGTCTGCCTAGGCTCATCTGTGGGCTTAAAAACGACAGTCATTGTAAGTGCATCCATTGGTGGACTAATTTTCGGAACCTCATTTCCCAGAATGCAGTGCACAGAATCATCGGATCTGCCCATCCAGGGGCGTGCCATATCGCGCTTAAAAGGAGAAATGAGACCGTCATGCACTTACCTGTGTTCGTCAGCCTCTGAAGAAGAAGTATAAAACTTTGAAACGCGTCAGGCTTGTAAAGACGAGGCAGCTGTTTTAATGAACTGGCAAACGATACTGCGTCCATACCGAATAAAGGCTGGAGACAGCAAGTTGATATCTCGAGTGCTGCTTAACCGGAGGGGCAACCTTGTGAGCTAATCTATGTGCGGCCGTCCTGTCGCAAAGCCTGCACCACCCCGCTATGAATGGGGGCCACGTAGCTTGATAATCATCAAGTTTCATGTGTGGAGTATCAACTGAGGATTGAGGATGGGTACGTCTGCCTAGGCTCATCTGTGGGCTTAAAAACGACAGTCATTGTAAGTGCATCCATTGGTGGACTAATTTTCGGAACCTCATTTCCCAGAATGCAGTGCACAGAATCATCGGATCTGCCCATCCAGGGGCGTGCCATATCGCGCTTAAAAGGAGAAATGAGACCGTCATGCACTTACCTGTGTTCGTCAGCCTCTGAAGAAGAAGTATAAAACTTTGAAACGCGTCAGGCTTGTAAAGACGAGGCAGCTGTTTTAATGAACTGGCAAACGATACTGCGTCCATACCGAATAAAGGCTGGAGACAGCAAGTTGATATCTCGAGTGCTGCTTAACCGGAGGGGCAACCTTGTGAGCTAATCTATGTGCGGCCGTCCTTTCGCAAAGCCTGCACCACCCCGCTATGAATGGGGGCCACGTAGCTTGATAATCATCAAGTTTCATGTGTGGAGTATCAACTGAGGATTGAGGATGGGTACGTCTGCCTAGGCTCATCTGTGGGCTTAAAAACGACAGTCATTGTAAGTGCATCCATTGGTGGACTAATTTTCGGAACCTCATTTCCCAGAATGCAGTGCACAGAATCATCGGATCTGCCCATCCAGGGGCGTGCCATATCGCGCTTAAAAGGAGAAATGAGACCGTCATGCACTTACCTGTGTTCGTCAGCCTCTGAAGAAGAAGTATAAAACTTTGAAACGCGTCAGGCTTGTAAAGACGAGGCAGCTGTTTTAATGAACTGGCAAACGATACTGCGTCCATACCGAATAAAGGCTGGAGACAGCAAGTTGATATCTCGAGTGCTGCTTAACTGGAGGGGCAACCTTGTGAGCTAATCTATGTGCGGCCGTCCTGTCGCAAAGCCTGCACCACCCCGCTATGAATGGGGGCCACGTAGCTTGATAATCATCAAGTTTCATGTGTGGAGTATCAACTGAGGATTGAGGATGGGTACGTCTGCCTAGGCTCATCTGTGGGCTTAAAAACGACAGTCATTGTAAGTGCATCCATTGGTGGACTAATTTTCGGAACCTCATTTCCCAGAATGCAGTGCACAGAATCATCGGATCTGCCCATCCAGGGGCGTGCCATATCGCGCTTAAAAGGAGAAATTAGACCGTCATGCACTTACCTGTGTTCGTCAGCCTCTGAAGAAGAAGTATAAAACTTTGAAACGCGTCAGGCTTGTAAAGACGAGGCAGCTGTTTTAATGAACTGGCAAACGATACTGCGTCCATACCGAATAAAGGTTGGAGACAGCAAGTTGATATCTCGAGTGCTGCTTAACCGGAGGGGCAGCCTTGTGAGCTAATCTATGTGCGGCCGTCCTGTCGCAAAGCCTGCACCACCCCGCTATGAATGGGGGCCACGTAGCTTGATAATCATCAAGTTTCATGTGTGGAGTATCAACTGAGGATTGAGGATGGGTACGTCTGCCTAGGCTCATCTGTGGGCTTAAAAACGACAGTCATTGTAAGTGCATCCATTGGTGGACTAATTTTTGGAACCTCATTTCCCAGAATGCAGTGCACAGAATCATCGGATCTGCCCATCCAGGGGCGTGCCATATCACGCTTAAAAGGAGAAATGAGACCGTCATGCACTTACCTGTGTTCGTCAGCCTCTGAAGAAGAAGTATAAAACTTTGAAACGCGTCAGGCTTGTAAAGACGAGGCAGCTGTTTTAATGAACTGGCAAACGATACTGCGTCCATACCGAATAAAGGCTGGAGACAGCAAGTTGATATCTCGAGTGCTGCTTAACCGGAGGGGCAACCTTGTGAGCTAATCTATGTGCGGCCGTCCTGTCGCAAAGCCTGCACCACCCCGCTATGAATGGGGGCCACGTAGCTTGATAATCATCAAGTTTCATGTGTGGAGTATCAACTGAGGATTGAGGATGGGTACGTCTGCCTAGGCTCATCTGTGGGCTTAAAAACGACAGTCATTGTAAGTGCATCCATTGGTGGACTATTTTTCGGAACCTCATTTCCCAGAATGCAGTGCACAGAATCATCGGATCTGCCCATCCAGGGGCGTGCCATATCGCGCTTAAAAGGAGAAATGAGACCGTAATGCACTTACCTGTGTTTGTCAGCCTCTGAAGAAGAAGTATAAAACTTTGAAACGCGTCAGGCTTGTAAAGACGAGGCAGCTGTTTTAATGAACTGGCAAACGATACTGCGTCCATACCGAATAAAGGCTGGAGACAGCAAGTTGATATCTCGAGTGCTGCCTAACCGGAGGGGCAACCTTGTGAGCTAATCTATGTGCGGCCGTCCTGTCGCAAAGCCTGCACCACCCCGCTATGAATGGGGGCCACGTAGCTTGATAATCATCAAGTTTCATGTGTGGAGTATCAACTGAGGATTGAGGATGGGTACGTCTGCCTAGGCTCATCTGTGGGCTTAAAAACGACAGTCATTGTAAGTGCATCCATTGGTGGACTAATTTTCGGAACCTCATTTCCCAGAATGCAGTGCACAGAATCATCGGATCTGCCCATCCAGGGGCGTGCCATATCGCGCTTAAAAGGAGAAATGAGACCGTCATGCACTTACCTGTGTTCGTCAGCCTCTGAAGAAGAAGTATAAAACTTTGAAACGCGTCAGGCTTGTAAAGACGAGGCAGCTGTTTTAATGAACTGGCAAACGATACTGCGTCCATACCGAATAAAGGCTGGAGACAGCAAGTTGATATCTCGAGTGCTGCTTAACTGGAGGGGCAACCTTGTGAGCTAATCTATGTGCGGCCGTCCTGTCGCAAAGCCTGCACCACCCCGCTATGAATGGGGGCCACGTAGCTTGATAATCATCAAGTTTCATGTGTGGAGTATCAACTGAGGATTGAGGATGGGTACGTCTGCCTAGGCTCATCTGTGGGCTTAAAAACGACAGTCATTGTAAGTGCATCCATTGGTGGACTAATTTTCGGAACCTCATTTCCCAGAATGCAGTGCACAGAATCATCGGATCTGCCCATCCAGGGGCGTGCCATATCGCGCTTAAAAGGAGAAATTAGACCGTCATGCAGTTACCTGTGTTCGTCAGCCTCTGAAGAAGAAGTATAAAACTTTGAAACGCGTCAGGCTTGTAAAGACGAGGCAGCTGTTTTAATGAACTGGCAAACGATACTGCGTCCATACCGAATAAAGGTTGGAGACAGCAAGTTGATATCTCGAGTGCTGCTTAACCGGAGGGGCAACCTTGTGAGCTAATCTATGTGCGGCCGTCCTGTCGCAAAGCCTGCACCACCCCGCTATGAATGGGGGCCGCGTAGCTTGATAATCATCAAGTTTCATGTGTGGAGTATCAACTGAGGATTGAGGATGGGTACGTCTGCCTAGGCTCATCTGTGGGCTTAAAAACGACAGTCATTGTAAGTGCATCCATTGGTGGACTAATTTTCGGAACCTCATTTCCCAGAATGCAGTGCACAGAATCATCGGATCTGCCCATCCAGGGGCGTGCCATATCGCGCTTAAAAGGAGAAATGAGACCGTCATGCACTTACCTGTGTTCGTCAGCCTCTGAAGAAGAAGTATAAAACTTTGAAACGCGTCAGGCTTGTAAAGACGAGGCAGCTGTTTTAATGAACTGGCAAACGATACTGCGTCCATACCGAATAAAGGCTGGAGACAGCAAGTTGATATCTCGAGTGCTGCTTAACCGGAGGGGCAACCTTGTGAGCTAATCTATGTGCGGCCGTCCTGTCGCAAAGCCTGCACCACCCCGCTATGAATGGGGGCCACGTAGCTTGATAATCATCAAGTTTCATGTGTGGAGTATCAACTGAGGATTGAGGATGGGTACGTCTGCCTAGGCTCATCTGTGGGCTTAAAAACGACAGTCATTGTAAGTGCATCCATTGGTGGACTATTTTTCGGAACCTCATTTCCCAGAATGCAGTGCACAGAATCATCGGATCTGCCCATCCAGGGGCGTGCCATATCGCGCTTAAAAGGAGAAATGAGACCGTCATGCACTTACCTGTGTTTGTCAGCCTCTGAAGAAGAAGTATAAAACTTTGAAACGCGTCAGGCTTGTAAAGACGAGGCAGCTGTTTTAATGAACTGGCAAACGATACTGCGTCCATACCGAATAAAGGCTGGAGACAGCAAGTTGATATCTCGAGTGCTGCTTAACCGGAGGGGCAACCTTGTGAGCTAATATATATATATATATATATATATATATATATATATATATATATATATATATATATATATATATATATATATATATATATATATATATATATATATATATATATATATATATATGCAAAAGAGACCACTCTGTTCAAAGTGACCCAAGGACACAGCGGGGATTGTTGAAGTAACCCTTTAATCACTAAAAGTTGCGCAGCATAATGCATTTCGGCTTTTCTGCCTTCCTCAGATGCCGCTTACAACTGAATGGTGCAGTTTCCCTCCTTGAAATGCCTCTGGTGCTCCCTGTGCTGGGAGATAAGCTGACCCTGCTTAATTGGGAACAGCTGCAGTCAAGTCTGAGACTACAGTTCCCAAAATTCAATTCCTGGTAAGTACCAAAAGCAGGGTTAATGTTGCTCAAGTGGGCGCTGTAAATTACCATGTCACGGGGGGGCCATGTGGTGGCAGGCATCATCCATCTATTACAGTGTCAGAAGTCCTTCAAGTCCCCAACGCCCCAGCCTCGATTACAGAACAAACCAGGCTGTGGTAAACGCTGTAATCAGCCCTCTCCTCTGTGCAATCACAGGCTGCAATCTGGCAGCAGCCGCAGGTATGGTCAGTTCCCGTGGCGGTCCTGGATGATTCACTTCCGTGAAAGAAGAAAGTTCATTGCCAGCAATTCTCAGGACTCTTGAAAGGGCGGGTCCTTGTACTGCGTTTCTGGCGTTACGCGGAAACATATGCAAAAGAGACCACTCTGTTCAAAGTGACCCAAGGACACAGCGGGGATTGTTGAAGTAACCCTTTAATCACTAAAAGTTGCGCAGCATAATGCATTTCGGCTTTTCTGCCTTCCTCAGACGCCGCTTACAACTGAATGGTGCAGTTTCCCTCCTTGATATGCCTCTGGTGCTCCCTGTGCTGGGAGATCAGCTGACCCTGCTTAATTGGGAACAGCTGCAGTCAAGTCTGAGACTACAGTTCCCAAAATTCAATTCCTGGTAAGTACCAAAAGCAGGGTCAATGTTGCTCAAGTGGGCGCTGTAAATTACTATGTCAAGGGGGGGCCATGTGGTGGCAGGCATCATCCATCTATTACAGTGTCAGAAGTCCTTCAAGTCCCCAACGCCCCAGCCTCGATTACAGAACAAACCAGGCAGTGGTGAACGCTGTAATCAGCCCTCTCCTCTGTGCAATCACAGTCTGCAATCTGGCAGCAGCCGCAGGTATGGTCCGTTCCCGTGGCGGTCCTGGATGATTCACTTCCGTGAAAGAAGAAAGTTCATTGCCAGCAATTCTCAGGACTCTTGAAAGGGCGGGTCCTTGTACCGCGTTTCTGGCGTTACGCGGACACATATGCAAAAGAGACCACTCTGTTCAAAGTGACCCAAGGACACAGCGGGGAATGTTGAAGTAACCCTTTAATCACTAAAAGTTGCGCAGCATAATGCATTTCGGCTTTTCTGCCTTCCTCAGACGCCGCTTACAACTGAATGGTGCAGTTTCCCTCCTTGAAATGCCTCTGGTGCTCCCTGTGCTGGGAGATCAGCTGACCCTGCTTAATTGGGAACAGCTGCAGTCAAGTCTGAGACTACAGTTCCCAAAATTCAATTCCTGGTAAGTACCAAAAGCAGGGTTAATGTTGCTCAAGTGGGCGCTGTAAATTACCATGTCAAGGGGGGGCCATGTGGTGGCAGGCATCATCCATCTATTACAGTGTCAGAAGTCCTTCAAGTCCCCAACGCCCCAGCCTCGATTACAGAACAAACCAGGCAGTGGTGAACGCTGTAATCAGCCCTCTCCTCTGTGCAATCACAGTCTGCAATCTGGCAGCAGCCGCAGGTATAGTCCGTTCCCGTGGCGGTCCTGGATGATTCACTTCCGTGAAAGAAGAAAGTTCATTGCCAGCAATTCTCAGGACTCTTGAAAGGGCGGGTCCTTGTACCGCGTTTCTGGCGTTACGCGGAAACATATGCAAAAGAGACCACTCTGTTCAAAGTGACCCAAGGACACAGCGGGGATTGTTGAAGTAACCCTTTAATCACTAAACGTTGCGCAGCATAATGCATTTCGGCTTTTCTGCCTTCCTCAGACGCCGCTTACAACTGAATGGTGCAGTTTCCCTTCTTGAAATGCCTCTGGTGCTCCCTGTGCTGGGAGATCAGCTGACCCTGCTTAATTGGGAACAGCTGCAGTCAAGTCTGAGACTACAGTTCCCAAAATTCAATTCCTGGTAAGTACCAAAAGCAGGGTTAATGTTGCTCAAGTGGGCGCTGTAAATTACCAAGTCAAGGGGGGGTCATGTGGTGGCAGGCATCATCCATCTATTACAGTGTCAGAAGTCCTTCAAGTCCCCAACCCCCCAGCCTCGATTACAGAACAAACCAGGCTGTGGTGAACGCTGTAATCAGCCCTCTCCTCTGTGCAATCACAGTCTGCAATCTGGCAGCAGCCGCAGGTATGGTCCGTTCCCGTGGCGGTTCTGGATGATTCACTTCCGTGAAAGAAGAAAGTTCATTGCCAGCAATTCTCAGGACTCTTGAAAGGGCGGGTCCTTGTACCGCGTTTCTGGCGTTACGCGGAAACATATGCAAAAGAGACCACTCTGTTCAAAGTGACCCAAGGACACAGCGGGGATTGTTGAAGTAACCCTTTAATCACTAAAAGTTGTGCAGCATAATGCATTTCGGCTTTTCTGCCTTCCTCAGACGCCGCTTACAACTGAATGGTGCAGTTTCCCTCCTTGATATGCCTCTGGTGCTCCCTGTGCTGGGAGATCAGCTGACCCTGCTTAATTGGGAACAGCTGCAGTCAAGTCTGAGACTACAGTTCCCAAAATTCAATTCCTGGTAAGTACCAAAAGCAGGGTTAATGTTGCTCAAGTGGGCGCTGTAAATTACCATGTCAAGGGGGGGCCATGTGGTGGCAGGCATCATCCATCTATTACAGTGTCAGAAGTCCTTCAAGTCCCCAACGCCCCAGCCTCAATTACAGAACAAACCAGGCTGTGGTGAACGCTGTAATCAGCCCTCTCCTCTGTGCAATCACAGTCTGCAATCTGGCAGCAGCCGCAGGTATGGTCCGTTCCCGTGGCGGTCCTGGATGATTCACTTCCGTGAAAGAAGAAAGTTCATTGCCAGCAATTCTCAGGACTCTTGAAAGGGCGGGTCCTTGTACCGCGTTTCTGGCGTTACGCGGAAACATATGCAAAAGAGACCACTCTGTTCAAAGTGACCCAAGGATACAGCGGGGATTGTTGAAGTAACCCTTCAATCACTAAAAGTTGCGCAGCATAATGCATTTCGGCTTTTCTGCCTTCCTCAGACGCCGCTTACAACTGAATAGTGCAGTTTCCCTCCTTGAAATGCCTCTGGTGCTCCCTGTGCTGGGAGATCAGCTGACCCTGCTTAATTGGGAACAGCTGCAGTCAAGTCTGAGACTACAGTTCTCAAAATTCAATTCCTGGTAAGTACCAAAAGCAGGGTTAATGTTGCTCAAGTGGGCGCTGTAAATTACCATGTCAAGGGGGGGCCATGTGGTGGCAGGCATCATCCATCTATTACAGTGTCAGAAGTCCTTCAAGTCCCCAACGCCCCAGCCTCGATTACAGAACAAACCAGGCAGTGGTGAACGCTGTAATCAGCCCTCTCCTCTGTGCAATCACAGTCTGCAATCTGGCAGCAGCCGCAGGTATGGTCCATTCCCGTGGCGGTCCTGGATGATTCACTTCCGTGAAAGAAGAAAGTTCATTGCCAGCAATTCTCAGGACTCTTGAAAGGGCGGGTCCTTGTACCGCGTTTCTGGCGTTACGCGGAAACATATGCAAAAGAGACCACTCTGTTCAAAGTGACCCAAGGACACAGCGGGGATTGTTGAAGTAACCCTTTAATCACTAAAAGTTGCGCAGCATAATGCATTTCGGCTTTTCTGCCTTCCTCAGACGCCGCTTACAACTGAATGGTGCAGTTTCCCTCCTTGAAATGCCTCTGGTGCTCCCTGTGCTGGGAGATCAGCTGACCCTGCTTAATTGGGAACAGCTGCAGTCAAGTCTGAGACTACAGTTCCCAAAATTCAATTCCTGGTAAGTACCAAAAGCAGGGTTAATGTTGCTCAAGTGGGCGCTGTAAATTACCATGTCAAGGGGGGGCCATGTGGTGGCAGGCATCATCCATCTATTACAGTGTCAGAAGTCCTTCAAGTCCCCAACGCCCCAGCCTCGATTACAGAACAAACCAGGCTGTGGTGAACGCTGTAATCAGCCCTCTCCTCTGTGCAATCACAGTCTGCAATCTGGCAGCAGCCGCAGGTATGATCCGTTCCCGTGGCGGTCCTGGATGATTCACTTCCGTGAAAGAAGAAAGTTCATTGCCAGCAATTCTCAGGACTCTTGAAAGGGCGGGTCCTTGTACCGCGTTTCTGGCGTTACGCAGAAACATATGCAAAAGAGACCACTCTGTTCAAAGTGACCCAAGGACACAGCGGGGATTGTTGAAGTAACCCTTTAATCACTAAAAGTTGCGCAGCATAATGCATTTCGGCTTTTCTGCCTTCCTCAGACGCCGCTTACAACTGAATGGTGCAGTTTCCCTCCTTGAAATGCCTCTGGTGCTCCCTGTGCTCCATATATATATGTATATATATATATATATATATAGCAGTCGCCAGTAGGTAGTTATAGTGAGGACCTATTATCCATAGGAAATCCGCAACATTCTATTTAGAATAACTTTGGCGCCGGTTGACGAATCTTCGCAAAATTTTCAAAACTCGTGGCCCGCTCCGGTCCACTCCTATCCTGAAAGTCTCCGGGTGATTCGTTCGTCAAGCGGGGGGCGAGAAAAAAGGGGGGTCCCGAGAAAAAAGGGGGGTCCCAAAACATGTTTTTCCCATGCAATTTTCCATAGGGACCATTAGTCGTGTCTACAGCCCAAACCGCTTAACGGAATTACACCAAATTTGGAAGAAAGGTAGACCTTGGTTGACACTCGTGCTGTTTGGTTAAATGGTGTAAATCCGTTCAGTAGCTGCTGAGAAAATCAAAATCACATATATATCTATGGCCTCGGAGGATCCGCGCACCCTATGCGCACCCAGCGTGTACCCTTCCGATCACGAGCTGCATGCTAATTGGCTGTTACCTGACTGTAAACACTCCAAACCAGGAAGTGTTGGCAACCATTTTGTGCCTCAGTAGAAGCGAGGCTTAAGAAATCAGTGCATGAAGTGTGCAAAACGTATAAATGGGGAAGAGTAGAAATGCCCTGACCCTCTAGATTTGCGTAGGGGGTCCCACAAGGACCCCCAGGGCCCAATTTTTTGTTGTTGAAAAAACAGCAAAATGCGCGCTGGGTGCGCGGGTCCTGCCGTAAAAAAGAAAAGTCAAAGCACGGACTCCCGCGCTTCTTTAATAATTAGCCCTCCTATAGATGCCTTGCATATTAAAACGCAGATTGTTGTTGTAAATGGACCCCATTCTATAATCTCTGAGATAAGCAGAAACAGATTTATTGACATGTTTCCTAGCTTTCTCAATCTGTGGAAAAAATTGATTGGACCAGTTCCATTTCTGCCTTTGGCATATGTTAGAATAGACAAAGGCAGTTGGGGAAAAGTGACATCAATTCTGCAAAGGTATCCTTGATAAGCATTTCCAGACCTACCCCAGTCAAAGTGCCTAGGTCATTGCCACCACAGTGCACAATTATGAGGTCAGGGTGTTGGAGATGTAAAAAGGATTTAACCAATGGCATCAATTGGTGCCACCCTTACCCCCTCTGTCCAGTTCATTTGATGTCTACATTTGGCAAAGCTAGGTCTTTGTCAATGCCTTTGTTTTCTGCATACCTATGGCACCAGAAAATATAGCTGTGTCCCACAATCCACACTCTAAGCATCTTGAAAGGAGGTCTGGATGCACTCAGATGGTCTCTGTAAATGAAATGGCAGTTTGAAAACTAAATCTTCAAAAATCACCACAAAAAAAAAGGTTTCAGACATGTTAAATTTAGGAATTAGCATTTAAAAAACCTTTGAAATTCACTGAAAAAACCATAGGTTTCAAACATGTTAAATTTAGGAATCAGCATTTAAAAAACCTTTGAAATTCACTGAAAAAAATCATAGGTTTCAGACGTGTTATAGTTAGGAATTAGCATTTAAAAAACCTTAGAAATTCACTGAAAAAACCATAGGTTTCAGGGGCGTTGCTCTGAATAAATCAAAGAATGTCCCGTGAGTGCTTAGTGCCTGTTTGGAACCTTATCAGGAGATAGCACCAGCACAGAGTTCGGCAGTTGGGTGAAAAGGAGCTTGAAAATAAATATATATTCACTGAAAAAACCATAGGTTTCAGGGGCGTTATAGTTAGTTGGAAATTTCACTCGTACAAAACCATAGAAATTCGCCCTTTATAGTTAGTTTTATAGTTAGTTCAGCTAACTATAACTCGCGCACCCGCAATGCACTGCTGATGACGTCACATACTACATCACTCATGACATGGTCAGTGACATCACTGATGACATCTCAAATGACATCACTGATGACATCATCCATGTGATAATTTGATGCATCTTCTCACACCCTAATATAACCTTTGATATACCCACTCTAAATAACAGACTGCCATTCTCAAAACCATAGACACTCCAACACCAATAACTACATACCCACTCACTGATTCATAGGTTTACACACACATCCACTCACTCACCCGTACAGTCACTCATACTTATGGTCACTCAGTGCAGGACTATGAAATGCACTCATACACCTATATAGAAACTCACACACCGCCACTCATCCATAGAGGTACTCACACACCTATTCAGTCATGCAAATAATTAATCACACTAACATTTACTCACCTATACAGTTATGCACACACCAGCTCACTTACTCATACAAATACTAGCACATACTTACGCTCTTATACAATCACTGATACAAGCACAGACTCTCACTTATAGCCATTTATATCCTCCAACACACATATATACTGCCTATCACATATGTTGTTATTCACACATATACAACTGAGATATACATTCACTCACTAACACACCCATACACACACTCACCCACCCATACAGTCCATCACAGATTCACTCTTGAAACCATGCACCCAGTGAATCACCCACTCACACATCTATGTACAGAGTCAAACACACCCCACCCACACAAACACTCAGGCACCCATACAGATACTCAGACAACCAATCAATAACCCATATAGACACTCATGTAGCTATTCGCAAACCCATGCAGCTGCTTACACACCAACAGACAGACGGATACAGACATTCACAGTTTACTCACTAACCCATGCATTCAGTAAGATAAGTTTAATCACTCACTTATAGAGTCAGTCATGCACCTACTAAATCATCTATTCAGACACTTATACACCCACTCATTCTTCAATATGCCTTTCCCTATATATATTAAACATATTTAAACTTTACAGAAAGACACAGTCACTGGATGATGTCATCGGTGATGTCATGAGTGATGTCATTTGAGATGTCATCAGTGATGTCACTGACCATGTCATGAGTGATGTAATATGTGACGTCATCAGCAGTGCATTGCGGGTACGTGAGTTATAGTTAGCTGAACTAACTATAACGAGCGAATTTCTATGGTTTTGTACGAGTGAAATGTCCAACTAACTATAACGCCCCTAAAACCTATGGTTTTTTCAGTGAATATATATTTATTTTCAAGCTCCTTTTCACCCAACTGCCGAACTCTGTGCGGGTGCTATCTCCTGATAAGGTTCCAAACAGGCACTAAGCACTCACGGGACATTCTTTGATTTTCTTCAGAGCAAATGCATTTCGGCACACAGCCTTCCTCAGTGCTCATTGCAACCAATACCAGTTTTTCTGGCTGCCATGTTAGCATGTGTTTCCTTTGCCCATAACCAGATGGTGATTATTTTGTTTTTCCTTGCTTATAAAGTCAATCGAAAACCTGTGGGATTGGACACCATTCAAAAAACCATGACAGCGGCGAGGGACAGACAGACTGGTGATAAGGCACCTCTGTTTGGGGGCACTCTGGCTGTCAACTTACACAAGGACTGTGTGAATTCAGCCTGCATGTGAGGTACATCATGAACATTTCGTTTTTACATTTTGTGCAAGAATAAATGCTGCATTCTCTATGAAAGACTTTATAGCAAGGAAAAACGAAATAATCACCATCTGGCTAAAGTAAAGGAAACACATGCTAACATGGCGGCCAGAAATACTGGTATTTCCACTACCAACTTTGACAGTCCTTTGTCACTTGCCATTTTTCAAGGTTCCACCAATGAAATTACCCTTTCAATAATTTAAACACATGTTACCTTTGATGAAGTTGCACTGAGGAAGGCTGTGTGCCGAAATGCATTTGCTCTGTATAAATCAAAAAATTTCCTGTGAGTGCTTAGTGCCTGTTTTGAGCTGTGTGTATATATATATATATATATATATATATATATATATATATATATATTCTCAAGATAAAGTCACAAGACAATACTGGGCACTCTCGGGTTTTTCGATTCAGTAATTATTTTATTTTTCAGTTTGTGCAGTCAAAATACAACTGACAAACGTGTTTCGGCCCACTGGCCTTCGTCAATGTCAGTGTCCCTACGTGAAAAAAAACACTATATAACACCATAAAAGTTGATTGGATGGAAGTTCATTAAGCATAGCAGACTACAGCAACATTCTTAGGTATAGAGGAACAGTTCTTTATGGCGGCCATCTTAAAACGTTTGAAGTATAATTAAAATACATTAGCTCTTGTCATAAAAACGTTAATTGGACCAGCAAACCATTTCATTCTGTGGCGAGCAACCAATGTCTTGTATATCAACACAATTATTAAGGGGAAAGAAAACTATTATTATCAATCAAAGTTGTAATCATGACAGTCATTAATGAATCCCTGCTAATTACGTAGGTCTACAGCTGTAACATGACATATAAACAAACATGACAGTATTGAACAATCAAATCTTTTCTTAACTAATGTCATGTAATGTCCCCTGAAAACATCGCAATAGTGCCCTAAAAGGGCCGATAATTCACTAAATATGATGTTTGTCTAGAATGGCCTCCTACATCGTCTCTTCATTGGACCTACACTGTGTGCTATTTGAGAGCGGAGACACATGGATAGATATACCCAGCCAATTATATAAACTACTAATCACGCCCTGAAAGGGCAGGTATTCCAACTGCCCCATGTTGAGCCCCTGCATTTGTTGTGAACCGTCCTGTTGTGCAGTGATAGATAGATGGCCAACTAATACCTTTAAATAGATTGACTGCCAAGTAAAAACACATCCTGAAGACCTAATACCCCTATCTCTTTCATGGGGACCAGTTACCTCAGAGACCATGCAAACCTATCATGTTTAATACAATATGTGACCACAGTTCCTTTTCACTGTTAAGCTCAAATGGTGTACACGTTCTGAGTTCAACAATAGCTTGCCCATTTCGAGTACGGGGAAGGGGCAGGTAAGCTCTTGGCATGGAAGGCAAAGTCTGACAGGCTGCGTAACCAGATTAAACAAATTGATGGCTCTGGTGGGGTAACTGCTCTGTCCTCGGATGAAGAGACAGGAGGCACTTTCTTTAATTTCTTCCATGATTTGTACCAAGAAGACTGCGTGGTGGATAAGATGGAGGCTATGGAGTGGTTGGGTGGGACCATGCTCGCCCCACTGAGCGCTATGCAGTAGGAAGATCTAGAGCAGGATATCTCGCGGGAAGAGGTGAAAAAGGCTATTCTTGCCTGCAAAAGAGGGAAAGCTGCAGGGCCCGATGGCCTGCCAATAGATCTCTATAGATCTCTGGGCGAGGCGATAGTTCCGGCTCTGACACTAATTTTTAATGAGATCTTATCTGATGGCTTGAAGCTCCCAGGCTCTTAGTGTGAAGCCACAATCATCCTGATTTTGAAAACCGGTAAGAATCCAGCGAGTTGTGGGTCTTACAGGGCCATCTCGCGGTTGAACGCAGATTATAACATCTTCGCCGGGATCCTGGCGGCCAGGCTGGGCTCGGTGGCAGGAGACATGCTTCATTCTGATCAGAAGGGGTTTGTTAAAGGTAGGAACTTATCTTACCTCACTTATGATTTCATGTGTGCAATAGATCTCACCTCCACTTACTCACTTCCTCTCGCAGCCATGACACTCGATGCCACTAAGGCTTTCGACAGGGTCAATTGGGTTTACCTGTCTGCAGTCATGCAGAAATTTAATTTGGACAGGAAGTTCTGTTGAGCTATTCAGTTGATCTATCAAGATCCGTCAGCCAGGCTTCTGGTTAATGGCAACCTGACCAGACCTTTTAAGATCACCAGGGAGACTAGTCAGGCTTGCCCTCTTTCTCCTCTCCTTTTCAACCTGTACATTGAGCCTTTTACTCAGCGGCTGAGAGAGGAGCCAAGCATTTTGCCATTTAAGCATGGGGCTGGGGAGAGGAAGGTGGCCCTGTACGCAGATGATATTTGTATTCTCCTGCGGACCTTGCTACGACCTTTCCTGCTGTGATAAGGTTGGCACAGGACTTCGGGCAGATATTTGGTTATGAGGTCAATGCTGAGAAAACTGAGGTTATGACCTGGAATTTTGCGGGGTGCCAGCATCAGACCAAGCGTAGTATGCGGTATCTAGGGGTCAGAATAGTTCAGGATATTGCCTAGATTGCAGGGGTTAATTTGGAGGGTGTCTCAAGGGAGTGCCAGAAACTGATGAAATCCTGGGCCCATCTCCCTTTAACCATTCTTGGGAGGATCAATTTAATTAAGATGGTAGTGCTTCTCAAGATTACCTTCCTTTTCAATTCTATCCCCCTGCATTTTGACAAACCGGCTTTTGACAAGCTCCAGAAGGCCATCAACTCTTTTGTCTGGGCAAATAGGTCCACTAGAATCGCCTGGAAGAAGCTGAGGCGTAGGAGGGAGAAGGGTGGGCTTGCCTTGCCGGACTTGCAATATTATGCATGGGCTTTCCAGCTGTCGCATTCCAGGATGTTAAAAACTCCAGCGAGCACAGGGGTGAGGGCCATGTTCTCTGCAATGCTAAAGGGTGCTAGACTATCAGACGAGGGGTTTCTGTTTAAATTTGGAGAACTGGAAATCTTCAAAAAGGTCAAACTTAAAGTTCTCCAGGCAATGGCTAGAACGTGGGCCAGTTTCAAACGGCTTATGGGTCTTAATTACTTCTCTAGTTTGGCCCCTCTCTGGGATTCTCCAGGCGCACCAGATTGCTTGAAGGATAGGCTTGCATTACCTCTTAGAGCAGCTGGCTTGAAGGTGTGGGGGGACTTGGCTCACGAGGGTACGCTTACTTCATGGGTCTCACTTTGTGAAAGGGTTGAAGTGGGACTTTCTAGGTTTAAATACATTCAGCTGCAGAGCTGGTCCCAAACCCTGAAAACTCCCATAGGTGGAGGCAACATCTTGGAACAGCAGTTAGTGCCAAGACCGGTTGGAAGGAAGGAGATTTCCTTCTGGTACTGGACCATTGAGGAGGCCGTATACGGAGAATTTGAATTGGCCGAAGAATTGTGGGGGGATTCCTTACCAAATGAACAGTGGGAATATTTGTGGCAAACTTCGTTTAAGATCTTGTTTGCCATTGTAAACCCAACTTGGCTTAAGAGGAATCACCTGTTTACCGTGCATAGGACCTACTTATCTCCGTTGAGGCTGACTAAAATGACGAGGGGGCCTCCAGTCAGCTATAGAAAATGCGGTTTGGTGAGAGCCTCAGATGTACAATATGTTTTAGGATTCCCCGGTTATAGCAGATTATTGGGAAGGAGTAGGAAATTCAGTGGTGGATATTTTAGGCCTCCCAATCCAAATAAATTTGGCCTTGATAATTTTTGGTTTATCTAATGAAATCACAGGTTCTGCCAGATCCTTCCTATTTTGGAGGCAAATGTGTATAAGATGGGTAGATTCCACCCTCCCCCCCCTCCGCATTCTGACTGGTTGGCCTCATTGTTTGAGACATCCAAGATGGACTTATGTAGATCTCTGGGTAGGAAAAAGACAGCATTCTGGGACTTTTTGCTAAAATAGTCTGTGGTTTAGTTGGGTGAGACCGTTAGGCTCTCCCTTATCTGAATTTAATCTTATTTAATTTAACTAAGGATTTAATCAATTATTTAATCACCTCTAAAATGATCTGTGAGTCCTATGATTATGCCTCCTTGGTACTCTTCTGACTATGTTAGGCATTTCCAGTTCCTCCGATAGGCCAACGTTAATAGTCGCCAGGTTCACCTGGGCCGATTGGAAGAGTGACCTCTTCCCCTTTACTCTGGGGTTAGTGACATCTGAGCCTGTCATGGTATCAGTAGGCAAGGCGCTTCCCTTGGTTCCAATTCAACAGCCTAAGTCTCTTCCAACATCGGGCTTTGGTACGGATGGCTCGTTTGTTCAGTGCGGTCTGAGGCTGATGAGGACAAAAAAACAAATAAACAATCAATATATCTGGATTCTAGCTGTCTTAATAACGTAACGTGGTCACCGCCTCTTTCTTTGTAGGCCACTAGATCAATGCAGAAAAACTGCAATCTATCACTTCTCCCTTCATGCACCTCTGCAAAATGCCTCACAACCGGACATGCCGTTTCGTGATTCGTAATGGCTCGTGCATGTTCCAGGACTCGTATTTTAGCCTGGTGTATTGTACTCCTAACGTATTAGAGCCCACAGGGACAAGACAGACAGTAGATCACAAAGCTGGAGTTGCAGTTGAGTAGCTTATTGATGTTTCTCTTTACTTTTTTTGCCTGGGACCTGATAGTCCTTTATGTTCACGCTACTCTTACAGGCTTTGCATCTAGTGCATGGAACAAAGTCTGTGATTTTGATCTTGTGTTGAGGTTTGTCATTATAATGACTCTGGACAAGGATATCTTTCAGTGTGGCACTCTTCAAGTATGTTATATCAGGCCTGCTTGGTAGTGTCTTCCCAACTATCCCATCAGTACGAAGGATACCCCAGTTCTTCTGAAGCAGGCTATGGATCTGTTGCGATTCCGAAGAGAATCCCAGTATTAATCTATCCTTGGACTCTCCTTGCTCTCGTTCTTCCTTCTTCTCTTTCCGATTCAACAGATCTTTCCTCTCCCTTGCCTGCACTTTATCTGTAGCTCCTTGCAAGATTTTGGCGATGTAACCCCTTTCACTAGATCTTTGGAGGCAATCCCTTTCTGCAACAAGGTAATCCTCTGGATGAGAACAGTTGTGTTTGAGTCTCAACAGCTCCCCATAGGGGATGCTGTTGATTAGATTGCGTGGGAGTTGGCTCTGTGAGTGCAGAACAGTGTTATCTGCTGCACAAGTTTTGTATACAGCTTGTTGTCTGAGACAAAAACAAGGAGATTCAAAATGCAACATCTGAGCTACTGATATTGCTAGTAAATCTCATATTAATATCATTGTCATTGAGGGCCCTGCTGTATTCCTCCACTTGTGTTTGTGTGCCCCGCCAGACAATAAAATGGTTGTCAATATACCTGGCCAACAGGGCTATCTGCTCCACCCAGTGTTCCTTCTCCCCTGCCCAGGCCACATGCTTCTGCCACCAGCCTACAAAAACATTCACATAGCGGTGTTAAATGGTAGCGGCAGTTTCAGTCGGTATCCTTTCAAGTATTTGCCCGGCGGTAATCGCCTCTCATACCACTCGATAATTTACCAATAAAAGAGGCAGGCGCCGGAGACTGGAAGGCAGGAAACAAGGTTTTATTCCGTCGGAGCAGAACACATCAGATCAGACAGCAAGGTATCGTCACGAGGTGCTCTAACTGCATCTCTGAGACCTGGTCTCTTATACACTGGTTTATTGCTTTATTATACATAGTACATTCTTGAGATTCCCTTGATGTGCGGGGAAATATCCCCTGAAGCCCCGGCTCAGATCCGATCCCACACATGGTTACAGTAGAGGTTCCCACCCTACCCGCAGTGGGAGATGGCTATCGCGCAGCAGGGAATTCCGCTAATTCCCGGGGGTGTGTGCAACCGGCCGGGTCTCAGGGGGTAGGGGCTTTGATTCTACTGTAATCCCTTTGATGTGGGGTGTTTCCCTTACAGTAGGGGCAATAAACTGCATCCGCAGGGCTAGGTGATGGCCTGGGACCAGTTCAGACAATGGGGCGCAGAGGAAGGGGGTTATCAAAGGAGAGGCATGACCATGTATGGGTTGTCGGTCGGAAGTGGTTCCGTAGCAGGGTCGCGCAGAAGGAGAGGGTTTATGGCCTGTATGAGAGAGCGGGGGTGGCCGGCGCGCGGGGGATGCTCGCAGCGCCGGGGGAAAGTGCTGGCGATCGAGAGTGAGCGGGGAGAGAGAGTGGGGTGCCTAAAATGGCGGCCGTGCATTTGCTATGCGTGGCGCTGGGGAGAGGCAAGATGGCGCAGATAATGTTCAGTTTGCACGCTAAATTTCCACAGTCCTCCCTTTTAACATGTCTCGCCAGCTTGCCTAGTTTGGATCTATCCCCATAATACCCCGTACCTCCACCTCATTCAGAGCTTTCATCCGCTCAGTTTCAAAGTCCAAAGTCTTAGGGCAGATGCAGTTCATAAAAAGCGAACATAAAGGTGGCAGACACTGAATCCCCAAGCAACATCCACATAGTATCATGATTGGTATGAGGATAAATGAAAACAGCCTCCATCCCCAACCTTTAATAGCGTCCCAAAACCAACTCCCCAGTGACCATTCTTCTTGTTCTTGATGGACCTCTGTGGACAGTCTGTGGAGGTGTTCAATTGCTTTGTAGACTGAGGGTGAGTTATCCGGTACGTAGGTACAACAGCTGGACCCAATGATGCGGCATGCTCCTCCGCGGTCAGCCAGAACCACATCTAGAACAAGGCGGTTCTGGAGAGCCACCAGGCGGACGGCCTGAAGCTCAGCGGTGTTGTTGGCGAGGGCGCCAGCTGTAATGTTCATTGCTGTTTCGACTGCCTGGGTTAAGTGGCGGATGGCACGGCTGTTTGCCATCGGACCCCAGAGCGGAACAAGACCCTTTACTGCGTCCATGAACTGTGCTCTGGTGGAGTCGGTTTGTACAATGTCTTTAGCACGTTTCTGTCGGTGATGGTTTGCTGGAGCCACATACGTCGGAGGAAGGACAAAGGCGATGTAGCAGGTGCCTCCCCAACCTTTCGGGAGCCAGGTGTAGGCCTTAGTACCACACACGAAGTACATATTCGGGGAGGCAACAAAGGAAGGTGGGTCAACTGAGTCCAATGTTCGGGTGATGAGGCAGGAGCTGTGGCCCACCAGCTGTGTCCCCAGGCCTTCGAGGCATACAGATCCAGTGATGTTGATGACGGACAGGGCCACTGTTAGGGTGGCGGCTGTCTGTTTTCGGAGGTAAGAGAAGGTGGGTCTGGCTGGATTGTTGAACACTTGCATTTCAATTCGTTCTTTGGCGGGGATGTCCATGTGAAAGGAAGTGTTCGATCTCAGAGGGCAGAAGAGGGCGGAGGTTCTACCAGTTTTGTTCAGCCAGAACCCATGGTAGAAGTGTGACATGGTTCTGCCGGAAGTGGCATTGTCCTTGTAGCTCTCCTGCAGGAGGATCAGCCAGGCGAGGCAGGAACCATGGACGGAAAAAGGTGAAGGGATGAAGGGGATTGAGTGCCCAGTGGCATGGGGCAGCAATCCACAGATCCAGCAGTTAGTGGCGTTGGTGGCAAGATTGTGTTGGTGGAGTAACTGCACAAAAGAGTTATTCCAGAACTCCTTACGCCTTTCTCGGAGTTGGGGTGAAAGTGAGATCAGATGGTGTTCTTTCGTGGTGGTAGGTTGAACGGTAGTCAGCAATGTCTTATGAGCGGGTGTGCTCTCCTCCATGATCCAGAAGGTGACCACGAGGAGAAGGCAAAAGAGAAGGGAAATGAAAAGTGCTATTGTCTTAAAGCTGTGCATTCGGTCAGTCTTTGGGTTTTTGAAGTGGATCTTCGGACGTCCGGTTGCTTCCATCATCTTCATGTCGGGCGCTTCCATCACCTTCAAGAGACTCGGTAGCGGGCAGAACCACAGACTTTGTTTTAGTTTCTCTCCTGGTGGCCTTTGAGGTGACTAGGCTACCGTTCTGAGATTTCCACTTAGCCTGTGGTCTGCTTAGCCGAAGTTCTCTCCTTTCGTCGCAAGTTATACCCTTCTTTGGATGGCACAGTGGGATCGGGATATTCAATCAACTCAAGTGTCTCTGTATCCGGGCAGCGGCTCAGGGATGGTCGGTCTTTGTCCAGAAGTTCCTCTTGGGCGGTGATGTTGTCCGTGGTTGTCAGGGTCGGTGATACCTTCTTGCAGTGGTGTGCATGCAGCCAATTGCGTTTCCCCTCCACTCGAAGAGCTGTTCGGGTGGTGATCAGGACTTGCAGGGGGCCCGTCCACCGGGGCTCCAGACTCTTGGTGCGCTGGACGTTACGCACTAAGACGAAGTCACCGGGTTGGATGTCGTGTCCCGGGCCCCTGGAAACATCGGGAATGGCGTGCAGCACCTGCTGATGGATAACAGACAACGTCTTAGTTAGGTTATACAAATAGTCAGACATGAGGACGTCCGGGACGTCGTGGATGGATGATGGTTTTGGTGCAGTCCAAAGGTTCATGGGCCGCCCAAAGACGACCTCGTAGGGGGTTAAGTGGTGTTTGGTGGGGGTGGAACGCATTGATAGCAATGCTAGTGGGAGAGCGTCTGGCCATCTTAGTCCTGTGGTGGCGACTATTTTTGCTATCTTAAGCTTCAATGTGGCATTGTGTCGCTCAACCAGGCCTGCAGATTGGGGATGGAAGACCGCATGGAACTTCTGTTTTACACCCAACCCTTTTAAGATGAGTTGGATAACTTCGGCTACGAAGTGGGGGCCATTGTCGCTCCACAAAATTCGACAAAGGCCGTATCGGGGGAAGAATTCCTTCAGCAGTACTTTTGCAGTAGTCATAGCGGTGTTGTCATGGGTCGGGTAGGCTTCCACCCACTTGCTGAAGGCACACACAACGACAAGCACATACTTTAAACCTTGGCACCTTTCTAGCTGGACATAGTCCATTTGTAGGACTTCAAAGGGGTGATTGGGGACCCCAAACCCTCCCCGGGGTACAGCAGTTCCTTTCCCAGGGTTGTGTTGGAGGCATACTAGGCATTGTTGGACCAGACGTTTGGCTGAGTCTGGTATTCTGTCGTTGTGCCAGACTTTGGAGATGAGTTCGATCATGGGGGCAGACCCTATGTGTGCGGGGGAGTGTGCCATGGTCAGCATGGGGATCAAGTATGAGTCGGGTAGCAACCATTTGTTCGAGTCTTTAGTTCGCCAACAACCGTCATCGTCCTTCAATCCCACCCGGGCCCATTCAGTTAATTCGTGTGGTGTGCTGGCTAGTTGGATATCCCTAATCAATTCCCTAGCATCCTTCCATTTCTCAGTTTGTGACCTGGTCACGTACATGCGGGTCGTGGACCTATTCTCGGCTGTGGTTCGGGCAGTAATGTCAGCTAGTGCATTTCCCTGACCTATAATGTCTGTCACCTTCTTGTGTGCCTGGCATTTGATCACAGCTATCCGTGTGGGGAGGAGGACTGCTTCGGTCAGGGCAGAGACTAGATCTCCATGCAGGATGGGTGTGCCATGAGAAGTCAAGAATCCCCTCTCTTTCCATAAGAGCCCGAAGTGGTGAACTACCCCAAAGGCATACTGACTGTCTGTGTAAATGTTTGCGGTTGTCCCTGCTGCCAGGATGCAGGCTCGTGTGAGGGCAATTAGTTCAGCCGCCTGTGCGGATCGCTGTGTGATGCGGGCTGTCTCAACAACTGTTCGAGCTGTGGTGACTGCATAGGCGGCTGAGGTGGTGCCATCAGGGAGCTTGATGCATGAGCCATCCACCCACAGTTCTCCGTCAGGGTCCGGGAAGGCAGTATCCCGGAGGTCAACCCTACTCTTGGTTTGTTCGTCGGTGAGGGTCACGCAATCATGTATAGGGGATGCATTGGGGTCTGCGTCAGGGAGAGGTAGTAGAGTAGCTGGATTCAGAGTGGTGCATCGTTTCAATGTGATATGGGGTGCAAGCAGAGTCAGTTCATACCCAGTCAGTCGTGCGCTAGTCAGGTGTTGAGTCTTGGTTTGGTTCAGGAGGGTATCAACAGCATGGGGTACCAATACTGTGAGGGGGTTCGAGAGCACGATCCCCTCACTTTGCCGGATAGAGACAGCAGCGGCGGCTACTGCTCGAAGGCAGGCGGGCAAAGCTCTGGCTACGGGGTCAAGAGTGGCAGAGAAGTAGGCACAAGGGCGTTGCTTAGGGCCTATGGACTGGGTTAGGACAGACAACGCACATCCCTCCCTTTCGTGGGTGTAGAGGGAGAAAGGTTTAGTGTAATCTGGGGTTCCTAGGACTGGGGCCGAGCAGAGGGCGTCTCGTAATTCTTTGAAGGAGGATTGGCATTCGGGTGTCCAGGGGAGGGGGAAGGGGACATCCTTAGCCAGCAGGGAGAGCAGAGGCTTTATGGTAAGACTGAAGTTTGGCAACCACTGTCGACAAAAGGAGGTGAGGCCCACTAGGGATCGTACTTGCTTCTGAGTTTTGGGAACAGGGGTTTCTAGGATGGTTTGAATTCGGTCAGGGGTAAGTTTCCTCCCGTCTTTGGATAGTAGGTGGCCTAGATAAGTTACCTGGGGCTGGCAGAATTGCAATTTCTTTCTGGAGACCTTGTGACCGTTCTCCGCAAGGAAGCGGAGGAGGTGAATGGTGGCTGTGACGGAGAGAGGAGTGGTGTCGGCCGCCAAAAGAATGTCATCAACGTACTGTATCAACACCACTCCATCGGGTAGTTGGACTGCATCCAGTTGCCTTTTGAGGGCTTGGCTGTAAATAGTGGGACTCTCAGTGTAGCCTTGGGGTGCCCTGCAGAATCTGTACGAACGGGCTTTTAAAGTGAAGCCGAACAGGTAGCGGCTGTCTGGGTGGATGGGGATGGAAAAGAATGCGTTCTTGAGGTCAATAACAGTAAAGATGGTGGCAGCGGATGGAATCAGGGTGAGGATGGTGGTGATGTCTGAGACTACGGGGTACTGGGGTATGACTACTTTGTTAACCTCTCGCAAGTCAACAATGAAACGGTAGGCTTTCTCATCCCCCTCGCCTTGCTTCTTTACAATGGGTAGGATAGGGCTGTTGCAAACATTACTGACTACTTCTTCCACCACTCCTGTCTCGACCAGGGACTCGATGATTTCCACCAATGCCTTCTCGCCTTCGGGTGATATCCGATACTGTGGAAGCTTCGGGAGCACTGCGTCCGGTCGGACGGTTATGTGTACCGGGTCGATCACCATGCGCCCTACATCTGAGTCGGTTTTAGCCCATAGATGTGAAGGTAATGTGTCGAGTAGGGACATATCAGCATCGGTTATAGAGAGCATACGCCGTGTGTGACAGGGTCTGGACAGATCTGGGTTATCGTGTAGGATGACTCGAACTCCGTCTGGGGAGCATCTGATGGTGGCTCGAAAATGCTTTAGCAAATCAAGTCCCATAATAGCATCGGGGGTGTTGGAGGAGAGCAGAAAGGTCGTGTCAGTGGTGTTATCTTCTAAGTCAAAGGAGATTGGTGTTGATAAGGGGTTAGTGGAGGGCGTTCCGTCAAAGCCTATTGAGGTTACGTGTGAGCCAGACAAGGGTGCCCTAGGAATCAGTCGTTTAGATAACGCACTACGTGTCGCCCCAGTATCTACCAGGAATGGAGATTTTGTGCCCAAGACCTTAGCGGTAACGTAAGGACCTTGCTGGTCAACACGGAGTTCGACTGGATCCCTCCCTTGTCCCTGGCGGTCCTATGCGAAGTCATGGGTGCTTTCGTAGTCGGACTGCTGATACTGGTTTTGTCGGGGGCGATCAAAGGTGTTTGGTCTGCCTGGCCTGTCGTTGATGGTGTTGTTCGTGTGCCCTCGTCCCTGTCCTCTGTTTCTGGGGTCATATGTTGTGTCTCTGGGGTCCCTATTCTTGTTCATTTCCAGAAGGACCGGGCACTGGGATTTCCAGTGTCCGAACCCTCTACAGAACGCGCATTGATTCCCATCCAAGTCTCTCCGTCCGTTGTAGGGTGCAGGTGTATGGTCTCTAGGGGGTAGCTTTCTAGGGGCGGTTGGTTGGTAATTCTCTTTCGGGGGTTCCCTTCCTATGGTCACCCCTTGCAACTGTGCTATCATTACTCTCTCCTTCAGTTCCTTTTTCTTCTTCTCTGATGCCCTATCGTTCTCGTTTTTCTGATTTTCGTAGTATTGGGCCATCTGGAGAATCGCTGCGGGTTTGGAGGCTGCCCAACTACTCTCGCTGGTCTGTAGCTTCTGGGAAACTTCCTGTGACAGACCCTTTACATAATTCTGGACAAAGAGGTGGTGTCCGGTTGCGGTGGTCATGTCTTGGCCACTGTAATCGGAAAACACAGTCTCGAATCGGGAGAAGTATTCAGACACATCTTCCTGGGGTTTCTGACGGCAAGCCGTCACTATCGACCAGTCTACCTTTCTTTCTGGGATTAGAGTCTTCAGCCTTTGTACAATCTTGTCTGGGAGCTCTAAGATGGCTTTCGGGGGTTTCTGTCCTGGCTCTCGCTGTTTATCTATGGTATCGAGTTGTACCCAGGTATATCCGAACGGCTCAGCGTGGTCAACTTTCCGGATTTGTTTCCACACATCAGCCGGCAGACATAGCCCAAAGAACAAGTCGATATCTGCTAACGTCATTATCGTTGAGCCTAAGGCTGTACCCAATTCCGTGTAGAAGGCAGTCGGGTTCTTTCTTAAGTCGGGTAGAGTCTTTCTAAAAGTCAAAATATCTTGCCGGTCCCACGGCTGATAGACCCAGTTATATACAACCCTTCCCTTCGCATCTGGGTTGTTGATGTCGTCGTGTGTTCCCTGACCCCGTGGGGGGACCCAGTAGGGGGCAGCTTCTTTAATGGGCATCATGGCATCGGCCCTTCCTCCCTGGGGATTAATTGCTATGGGGGTTTCTGTTTTGGTGGTCTGTCCATGTTCTTTAAGGTGTCGGTAGACCTCGAGTGTACGAGTGAAGAGGTTCGTTACATCGCCCTCTCTTTCTTCCCCAATGTCTACCTTCCTATATAGGGCCGCTAAGCCTTCGGGACCTTTATCGTGGTACCTATCCTCATATGCATTCAGGGCGTGATAACAGAGCCGTACGACGAAGTGTCGTCTGCGGCTGTCGGCATACGAGTTATACACGTCTGTTATATACTCCTCACTTTCTTTTCGTTCCACCAGCGTCCCTACTATCTTGTCAATTCCTGCTCGTTCATCCTTAGTTAGTCGATTCATTCTGGTGGACTCTTTCTTTCCTATCTCATGGTCGACTGGCGTTGTGGTTGACGTTGGGTTCGGCACAAGAGGCTCAGCCGGCGCGGAGGCCGTGAGGGCCGAGGCCCTTGTACTGCTTTCGCTCGTGTTCGGGGGTTGTGGGTGTTGTACTATTGATTGGGAGGGTGCATACGGAGGGGGCATGTAAATGATCGGAGGACCTAACAGTAACTCGTCATTCGTTCGCTGCTTGGAGGACAACTCAGGGTAGAGCAAAGAAGGGGTCCTAACAGCGTACTGGCCTGAGGTTTCGGGTTCCTGTCTTAGTTTAGTTTCCCTTCTCTCCTTTATGTCCTCTTCTAACTTTCTAGCGGCAAGGTGAGCTGCCTTTCGTAATTCCTTTTCTGCTTTTACTTCTTCCCTCTTTTTCCGTTGCGTTGCTTCTTTGCGCCACATGCCGATCCTGTCAAGCATAGTAGGCGTCGTCTTATTGCTACGCAGAGCTATTTCTAGCGCTTCTATCTTATGGTCGTCGAAGGATCCCATCAGTGGCCACTGACTCTCGGGGTCCTTCTTTGTATATTTATGCCATAGCTTGGTATAAGCTACGGCGACTAGTCCATATTTAGTGAACATGTCCTTATTAGGGGTGCCCTCCAGTGGAGCCGGATGGTTCACCTCTAATAAGCGGTCCGGGCAGAACCAACTACCAATCAGTGGGGAGAAGATAGGCATGACGGGTTTCAATGGGGACAAAAGTCAGCACTACCTATCTTTTCACTGCTTGCAAAGACTAGACAGAATATCTCTATTCTTCGTTATTTGCAAGCAGAGAATACCTCCAAAGAACCAATATCGAACAACTAGTGTTCGGACAATCAATCAATCAATCAATCAATGGGAGATAAAAATAGGCATGACGGGTTTCAACGGGGACAAAAGTCAGCATTACCTACCCTTCACTATTTGCAAAGACTAGACAGAATATTCCTATTCTACGTTATTTGCAAACAGAGAATATCTCAAAAAGCACTATTCTCCAAAACAATCAATGTTCGGACAATCAATCAATGGGGAGATAAAGATAGGCACGACGGGTTTCAACGGGGACAAAAGTCTGCGTTACCTACCCTTCACTATCTACAAAGGGAGAGAGAGGGAGTATTTCTACTCCTCCCCGTTTGTAGACAGCGAATATCTCAAAGAGAACAATCAATGAGCACAATCAATGAGCAATACTAGTATTTCAAAAGCGTCAAACAATCAATCAATTATTTCTCAATTTGTCGTGTATCACGACCTTACCCGGACCGCGTGGACAGTTTCTCGTCTTCCGCCTCCAGCGCCCGATCGTCCTCTACTCTCCGTATTTGCCGCGGCACTCCTGATGGTTCCCAGTCAGGACCGTAGATCACTCGAGAGAGGTCTGCTCGGAACCAGTGAAGTTCGGATGATCGGCTGCCAGACGAGGGTCTATTGGGCAGGAGCTCTCCCGATCGTTGCAGTCGTTCACTCTGTCGTCGGGACCTCTCCCACTGGATCCACGTGTCGCTGATGGGCCCCACGTTTGGGACGCCAATTGTTAAATGGTAGCGGCAGTTTCAGTCGGTATCCTTTCAAGTATTTGCCCGGCGGTAATCGCCTCTCATACCACTCGATAATTTACCAATAAAAGAGGCAGGCGCCGGAGACTGGAAGGCAGGAAACAAGGTTTTATTCCGTCGGAGCAGAACACATCAGATCAGACAGCAAGGTATCGTCACGAGGTGCTCTAACTGCATCTCTGAGACCTGGTCTCTTATACACTGGTTTATTGCTTTATTATACATAGTACATTCTTGAGATTCCCTTGATGTGCGGGGAAATATCCCCTGAAGCCCCGGCTCAGATCCGATCCCACACATGGTTACAGTAGAGGTTCCCACCCTACCCGCAGTGGGAGATGGCTATCGCGCAGCAGGGAATTCCGCTAATTCCCGGGGGTGTGTGCAACCGGCCGGGTCTCAGGGGGTAGGGGCTTTGATTCTACTGTAATCCCTTTGATGTGGGGTGTTTCCCTTACAGTAGGGGCAATAAACTGCATCCGCAGGGCTAGGTGATGGCCTGGGACCAGTTCAGACAATGGGGCGCAGAGGAAGGGGGTTATCAAAGGAGAGGCATGACCATGTATGGGTTGTCGGTCGGAAGTGGTTCCGTAGCAGGGTCGCGCAGAAGGAGAGGGTTTATGGCCTGTATGAGAGAGCGGGGGTGGCCGGCGCGCGGGGGATGCTCGCAGCGCCGGGGGAAAGCGCTGGCGATCGAGAGTGAGCGGGGAGAGAGAGTGGGGTGCCTAAAATGGCGGCCGTGCATTTGCTATGCGTGGCGCTGGGGAGAGGCAAGATGGCGCAGATAATGTTCAGTTTGCACGCTAAATTTCCACAGCGGGGGCGAAGCACGTGCCCATTGCAGTCCCTTGCATTTGCAAATATAGCTGACCATAAAAGAGGAAAATATTGTGGTTCAAACCAAATGTGTCAAATATACATATAATCTCAAGAGAAACCCCTTTCAGGGTTAGAGTGCTGCAGAAATTATGCAAAAAGGAAGCAAAGATCTTCCCAAGTTTAGGTGGAGAGCAGCTCCTGTATAGAGCGCCCTGCAACACTAGCGATACCCAGAAACTGGTCACATTACATGTCTTTTTTTCTAGCAAAGTATTTAAGCATAGGATTAGCACAGTGCCATTCACTCCAAGCTGTAAAATTACAATAGCCTTTTACCACTCCAGGCACAGTATTACAGCTTTGGATTGCTATAAATACCATCCAAGCCAACCTGAAATGAATAAAAGCAACCAGATTGCTTTGTTTATACCAATCCAAAGCTGTAATACTGCGCCTTTAATGCAAGAACTTTCCTACTGCCCCAGAATGTAGCAATGTCTGTGAAGCTATTGTTAGTCCCATGTTACAGAATTTCTTGGAATATGTAGAGGCGGCCTCTTCTGGACACAGACACAATACAGAGAGTTTGGCATCCTCCTCCACCATTGTCAACCTTACCTGTGCTATGCATCCTCTAATTCCTGCCCCAAATCTCTCGGTTTTGGATTGGTCATATCAAGTGGAAGAATGTTCTCTCTTGTCCACAGCCTGTCAAACAAAGTTGCTCACAGTAAACTTTTAACATTTAACATTTATCAAATGCATCTAAGACGCTATCTATCATGGTAAAAAGACATTTTAATGTGTCTTTTGTGTCTATCCTAGTGTTTTAAGGTCCCCATGGCAATGAGATCTGGGTTTACCATGTGCTCTGTGAAGATTTTAGATTTGCATCAGATTGGTATGCTATCTTCCTGCATCCCTCTCACACATCAATCCTTGATTTCCAGTGCACACTACGACAGTCCCTGTCACAGAGGAAAGACTTTGTGTTTCATTTAGAGAATAGCAGTAATGGGAATTTGAACAACAATGTTAGGTATCCCCATACTCTGCATACCGCTGCTATATAGAGCACATTAATAGGAGGTGTTCCCAAAGGAGTCGGTGTCAACATTTCCACCATTTGTAAGACTTGTTGGTGGACCTTAGAATGAAGTTAATGATTGTCGATGGGACACCAATTTAGGTACAGCACATTGGACAACCTTTCTGGCAGCATCTCTTCTTTCTGGGATTGCCATTGAAACCATGGTGGGTCTTCACTAAACGTGTGTTAAATATTTACCACACACAAAGATACAAATTCCAGTGTATTAAGAATATTTATTATGTGGATCCTAGAAATGGACCTACCTTAGTTTGGCTGTGTCAAGTTTTGTCATGGAGTGGAATATTAGTTTACAAAGAGTGAAGTTCTGTGGTGAGCCCACTCCATCTGTATGGTGTCTCTGAGTTGTACTATATGTGTGTGCATTGCTCTGACTGTGTCCTGTTGGGGATTGCAATTATTTTGCTAATATGGAAATCGATGCGTTCATCAATAAAAATGAAATCTCGTCCTTCTTAATAGAATCACCTGTTCTGAAATCCACATCAAACGTGACTCACGAATATGTAGTCAAGCAGGCCCTGAGACCTAGGCTTGGGATTACTAACTAATAGGTCACAGGTGGGAGGGTGCGTAGCTGGCAGGTAACTCTATAAAAAGTCAGATGGCGATGATATGAGTTAAGAACACATAGCCAATCAGGACCGAGCATACGTAATGATCACACGTTCCCATGCCGGACATCGGACATATTATCCACTGGCCACACTGTGTCCACGTGAGGTCGAGACCCACCTGAAGTAACTATTAGACCATTCATTTATGACTCCAAAGGCAGTAACCATCATTCCTCACCATATATGGTACGCTGGGAACTTTTATAACCTGTTGTGTTTTTATAAAAGAAGGACATATACCAATTGTGAATTGAGACAGTCTTCAGATCTTGTACCTCTAACTGTTTCATTAAACAAACTGTTCCTGTTTTGCCAAATGCCTCTTGCCTTCTGTTTTTTAAAGGATTTTGAACTCAAGCAACAATTTATTAATATGGTTGTATCAAGAACTTTATAAATCTGATTTGTGGGACAAGCAGTAAAACTAAAAGAAATATCAAATTACTGAAAACGCAGAAGTACCCACGTTGGAAAAAGATTCCGCCATCGTCCACAATAGCTTTGAGCAGTGTTTGCATACTTTTTATATACTTCCTGGAATTGGCCCTCGAGTTGGAAGTGAGCGGTCTAGTCTTTTGCACACTTCAACTCTAATCTGAGAGAGACCGGTACAGTCTCTGCTTCGAGCCTTTTCCCTGAAGAAAGATCTTATATGTTAAAAAGAGAAAAGTATCTTGTTTTTTGGCACGTGTGCATTGTGCGCAGGTTTCCGTGAAATTCCTGATGTTTGACATTATTTGGCAATAAGGTTCTCGACGAATTTATGACTCCACAAACTTTATTCTTCTTCAAATACTTTTAAGACAGGATTTATTAATATACTATAAAGAGGACACTATTCTCCTGATGGGTTTCAATCTAATTCAAGGTAGCGTCTCGTTTTCTGCACATGCTCAGAACGACAAGTTCCTGATTTCAGTGAGAACTACGAAGTTTGGTAAGACAATTGTCTTCCTTATCAGTTCAAAAGATCCAAGGCAAGACTTTAGGAGAAGACATGCCTAGAAAAGACAAGGTGCCTAGTGGATATGAAGGAAGACAATGTAAAGATTGGGTAAATAGTTTTAAATATATTTCATACGAAAACTGGACAATATAACTTTGCCTGAAAAGGTTATTATAATTGTTAGACAATCCTAGACTAACTTAAAAACTTTTCAAACATTGTATTTTCATTATACATTAGTGCACAAATGCAAAATGAGACAGCAGAAATAAAAACATTTCTTCTTGTTAGTGCCTGCCTCAAGGAGGCTTTATTTTTGTGTGAAAAGCCCTGTCTACCAATTCCAGTAAATTACTAGTAATGTTTGTAAAAACACTAAGTGGAAGCGTTAAAAAAACAATATTTTACCATGGGAAACCCCATTGTTGCAAAGTAGAACAAAACAGGGCAGCATAATATTTATGTCACTTTAATGGCAACTTTCCAGAGCAAAAAAAGTTTTGTTTGGGAAGTAAATTCTTTATTATCATTTAGTACCACCTAGCATCACTTTCTGTGATTTTATGGTGGTGCAAAATGCTGATATATTTGCCACTCTGTTTTCCAGCTGTTTCAGAGGCACTTTTGTCAGGTGAGACTACTGAAGGCAGGTGATTAACTTGTTTCAATTTTGAGTAATTGACATTTAGCAATTGTTGCAGAATCATCACCAACATGTTTGCCCAGTGTGGAGGCAGGGAGCAGTGTGACTTGAAGGATCTTGTCCTCAGATGAGCTGGCAGACAGGAAGACAGAGAAGCAGTTCAAGCTACAAATGGGCAAACTTAAAATGGAGGAGAAGCTGTTCCTGGAAGAAAAAATATTGGCTCAGGAGAGGAGCCTGAGAGAGCTGGACATCAGAGCCAAGTAAACCGAGTCCAGCAACTATGGGTCAGCATACCTGGAGTGTCTGAGGGACACAAAAAGTTGGCATCACTAAAGATCTGATCTGGTGCCCAATTATATGGTGGTAGATGATATCGACAAATGGTTTTCTTCCAATTAAATAGTTCTGAGGGTACACAAGGTTCCTGAAGAGGACTGGGGTGGAGTAGCATATGGAAGCATATGCCTACAGTGTGGAGAAACACACTTCTCACACTTAAGGCCAGTAGAAGACCAGACAAAGTACACCCCCGTGAAAGCCATACTTGTTGTTAAATTTGGGCTGACCCGAAAGAAGTGCCGTCAGAGGTTCAAGGACAGTAACAATCTCCCAAACCAGTGTTGGGTGGATTTCTTGGATTATTCCTGCAAGGCTCTGAATGGCTTGGTGATGGGCAGCAAAGGTAATTATTATGTTGGGCTGTATAAGTTGATTTTGAGGGAGCACATGCTCAATATTTGTTTTACAGAGCTGCATCAGCACCTAGTGGATAGCAAGCTGACTGATCCCAGGAAGCTTGCTGAAGAGGCGGACCTCTGGATCAGTACCAGAGTTTCCAAGAAGGTGCCTGGGAGTGACCACAAAAAGGGTGGTTCAAGTTTCTCCCAGCAAAGTGAGCAGGGTTTCAGGGAGACACAGACAGGTCCCAGATGAAAGTGGGGGGAAGGGTTCCCATGCCCCTTCTGAGAAACAGGGAGGAGGTTCTGATTGGGTACACTAGCAGGGGGACTGTCCTAAGAACCCATCCACTGGTGAGACCGCTAAAGGAGTGGCCAATATGGCCTTATGAGTCCCTCAGGTTCAGGGGCAGGACTTTTTTCTGCCCCATGACCCTGGTATCCCTGGGGTTTGGTGGTGATGTGTCATAGTTAGTTCCCAGTTGCCCATAGACTGCATTCTGGGAAACAAGTTGACTCTGGAGTTGAGAGACATGAGAAGGGCAGCCACCCAGGGCATCCTGACAAGTTTAGTTTTCTGGGAGTAGCACTCCCAAAGGGAGAGTAAAGAAGTAGAGAGTAGAGAAGACCAGATGTAGGTGCAGGAGGTGGAAACAGTCTACAGTGGTGAGACCAGTGGATCTGGGGTTGCCAGCTCAGAGAACCGAGCATTCCAATACTGACCCTGGGTGGTCCACTTCTGAGCTGGAGGTGCCCCTGCACTGACAGAGAGACAGAAGGCTCTAGATCTGCACCAGGCATACTGCTGCTGACAGAGTGTCAGCCTTGAGGGGGGGAGGGGTGGTTCCCGTCCGTAGTAATTGATGGACACGGAAAAAATGATTGAAAACCGGAGTACGGGTTATTGTCGGCAGCGAGTACGCTGGCTGACGCTTCTCTGAGGATCAGAATCCGGGTTTTCAATCACCTTTTCCATGTCCATCAATTACTATGTACGGGAATACTCACCCGACCATGACCTCGACCATCTACTGGGACGACGCCTAGATGTTTTTAGATCGCCCATCTGCCGGGACGGAAGTACAACCGGCAGAGAGCCCTGAAGAAGTCATGGGGTACATCCCCGGTTGAAACACGTGTTGGCTGGGCAATGTTTGAATTAAAGAAGAACAACACGATTACGACTACTATTGAATTTCTTTACATGATACAAAATAATCATGAATGTTTTTGTGAGTTGTACACTATGTCATTATAAGCATTAGAACTTCAGCATGTGCACAGGCTTGCGACAATCATTTGTTGACCTTAGGGTCTAATTTTGTAGGGATTAGGGGTTCTCCATCACCTGTTTGCACAGCCTCAATTACATATACCTACTCTTACACATATTTGATTGGTGCCAGTCCTACCACACTTAAGAAACCCGTCTCTTGTGTTTGATGACTACTGAACTGTTTTTGTCCACACAAACCCAATCCCTTACTGCCCAAGTTCCTACCCATATACAGGGGAGCAAGATGCTGATGATAAAAAGCCTAGGTCACAGTGAATGACTATTATGTGGTACCCCTATGTAGCTCCTGTGACAAGTCTTTTCCACAATCTGTGTGTACTTTGTAATGGTAATTTTTAGGCACTTGTGGCATGTGTCTTTTACCTCATACAATGTTGAGCAACAACTGAGACAAAGTAACAGATGTTCACTACGCACGTTTTTTCAATAGAACACTTTGTTGGCTCCCTGATTGAGTCTTTTCCTTTCTGCACTCTAACGTTTGATGTTATCACCATAAGTAAGTCGAAAAAGTATTGTGCCTCAGGCATCCTAGCATAGGCCAGTCAGTCAGTCACATGATGTACACTAGTGATTCCCGATTTTTGCTACTGAATGACATGACATATTCTTGGTGTATCCCATTGGGCCTGCCCTTGACATGTGATTCTCAAGCCCTACCAACAAGCTAGTCAGTGAATGATAAGATGCACCACTATAAGCTATGCAATAACATGATTTATTCCAGGTAAGTCGCCAAAGGGCAGCCAGTGCTATGATGTGATCCCGGCTCCCATCCCAAAGACCATTCCGTATAATTTGTCCCTGGCTGCAACTCATTTGCCAGTCAATCCCATGAGCTCTTCTAGGTGTTCCTATCACAGATGAACCAATGTCCTGATGTGCCCAAGCTATTCAATGGTATGCTGTATTTCTGGCGTCCTCCTCAGGAACCAATGAATGCCATGTGTCCCAGACATCTACCAAGTGAATTGCTTGATGTTCCTGCAGTGTCACACCAAAACTCTGTAATTAGTATGATGAGAAGCAGACATCCTATTAGGCCAAACAATTATATGATGTGACTTGTGTAATGCACACAGATTGTCAATGCCATGATGTGCCCAGGTGCCACCCCATGAGCCAATCAGTACCATACTTTGCTCGAGGCACCCCCATATGCTATACAATAGGATAATGTTCCCATGGTATGGTCTCGTACGTAGACCTATACCGTAATGTGCCCTATGCATTAGCTTGTCAAGCCATGCAGTGACACAATGAGCTTGATGCTTCTACCCATGAGCCAGTCAAAGCCATGATTCCATTCCACTGATCAGTCAGTGGTGCAATATGCCTTACGCATCCACCTCATAGGATAGTGAATGCTACTCTATTCACCTACCATCATCCTCATAGCTCAGGCAAAGTTTGATGATTTACCAGATACCCCATAAAAGACAAATTATTTCATTTGTTACATAGACTTGCTAGGGGCACCATTCAACTGCAAATATGAATGCATACAAGTGAATGCAGATGAAAATACACCAACCATGCCAAACACAAACACATGCAGAGACGTGTCAATTATTAGATGCATGCACAAACATTTATGCATACACACAAACATATACTCACAAATAACTCATATACTCAGTACAGTAGGATACTAGCGTGGAGTTCAATTTACTTCAAAGAGTAAACTTTCAAGGACTAGATTTTTTTCAAGCCAATTACAACTCATAGGACCATAAACATGACATTGAGCCAAGCAGTGCATTACCATAGTATCACAAAGAGGGAGATATTTATAGAGTTTCTGGTATTTATAAGTGAAGGTCTGTACGTGAGTACATCAATCTGCGGGCCTTAATTGACATGTCCATGATTGTTACACATTTTTATACAGCACTTCCTACTTGTTGTACCAGGCCCTTTCTTGAGGTTCACCCCATCTATTTGGCTTCCTTTGTTGAACCTGTTTTTGTTGGATTTTAGGACACTGTAAACTTTAATCCTGCTAATTGTAAAGAGCTTGTGCTCTCCCTTGAAAAATGGTAAAATTGGTCTATACGTGATTGGTGCATTTAATTTGCTTATAAGCCCTTAGTAAATGACACTAGACATAGCCAGGACTTGTAAATAAAATGCTAAAAATAGGCTGCAGCACTGATTGTGGCACCCACTAAAGTAGCTGTTTAAAATATGTCTCATGCCTACCACTGCAGCCTGTAGTACAGTTTTAAACTACCATTTCAATCTTACAATATAAACCTATTGCCATGCCTAAATCTTACTTTATAATACTTATAAGCTACCCCTAATGTAAATCATAAGGGCTATGGGGCAGTGTGCATGGTATTTAAAAAGTAGGACATGTGTAGTTATGTTTTACAAGTCCTGGCTGCAAAAAGCTCCTAAAGTTGTTTTTCACTGTAGCAAGGCTATCTCTCCCACCCATAGACTACCACGGGGTTACCTTGTTACCCTTAATATGTGATAACTTCAGTTTAGAAACAGATAAAGAAAATATTCAAAAACAATATGCCCCAGTTCTGAACTTCAGAACTGGGACATATTGTTCCTGAAGATTTTTTTGATGTGTAATTTCATGAATTTTTCTTGTCTTGTGCCTATACAATGTGATATTGTGATGTTATGTTGTATGTGATGTGGGCTATCATAATTGTAAAAATGCTTATGTTATATGTCGTTTGTTGTTCCACTGTTTACAACTACTTGCAATCACACAAAAGTGTCAGATATACTATGATGAAAATAAATGGTGATGACAGTATTTCTATTGCGTGACCACGAATGTAAATGAATATTCTGTGCAAGTAAGGTCAGTACTGGCCCCTGTTTATTACACACATTTAGAAAGTTTCCTGCACAAACCAAATGTGCCTTTTTGCCGGTGTCCAGGGTCACATGATTCTGAATGACTCTTCTGTGGTTTGTTGTGTATTCCTTCCAGACATGGGGACAAAAGTGACCTGGGTGTAGAGGGAGTGGTTCTTCCTGACAGGATGGCTGGGGAGGAGTTTTGCACTGCCCTGAATACACTTGAAAGGAACCTGACACCAGTCCTGCCCTTGCCATTGTTACCCTAGACACTTTGGAGCGAAAACAGAGAAAGGGAGAGAACTGACTGGAATCAGTTTGGGATTCCCCCCCAAACAAAGTCTGGCACCTTTAGAACCTTTCATCAGAACACTCCTGGACCTGTGGAATATTCAGAAGAAGGGACACCCTGGAGTCTGAAGAAGGAAGACTGGACCTGCTTGCCTTGAAGCCAGGCTCCCCAGAAGGGACTCAAATTGTCAGTTGGCTGACCTCTTGTGTGCGCTACAAGCACATAACAAGCTTCCAGAGGCCTCCCTGCTACTGCCGAGCTACACAGCTCCAACTGGACCTGCCTGGACCTACCTGAGCCTTGCAGTTGGCCTCTGGTGGAGTTACAGAGTACTCCTCCTGCCCAAACCTGCAAAATCTACACTCCAGGTGAAAATCCAGATGTTTAGGGTTATTCACAACTGCGAGCAGGCTTCTTGCATCAGCAATGGTCAACAGGTTTCTCACTAACACAAAGTTCTGACAGCAACCTGCTCTTCACAGCAAACAGCTGCCGCCGCGACACCCACCAACGCGAAGCTTCAGCTACGACTGCTCTCACACAGACAACTTACTCCTTGGGCCTTCCCCGCCACCAACACGATTTCCTGCAGAGGCTCCTTGCGTATACACGGTCTTAAGGAAGGTAAACTTTTCAAAAGGGTGAAGGTGGTCCCTCTATCTGAACTGCGCGCCAACAAAGTCGGGCTGAACTTGCAACTCTGACCCAGTCCAGTGTGACCAGATGCCCATGGGTGGCACTTAGCCCTTTTTGGAGCTATTGTCACCTGAAACTTCAAAAATTCATACCTCTGGCTATACTGTTTGGATTTCTGTAATTTATATGTCGTTTTATTTATCAAATGTACTCCTTTTTGATCTTGGATTTTTATTGTGTAGTATCTTCACTTTATTACTGTTTGAGGTGCTGCATAAATACTGTACACATTGCCTCTATGTTAAGCCTGACTGCTTTTGTGCCAAGCTACCAGAGGGTTAAGCACAGATTTACTTAGTGACTTTTGTGGTTCACCCTGACAAGAATTGTGTGTATTATTTGAGTCGGGCCTCCACTCCCTCAATTACCCAGTTTCTCACACTATCATAGTGTCTGCTGTTTTGTGGTGCTGAAATTAATAAATTGGTGTTAACAGCTCATTGGTGTTCGGATCGACCTCGGAAGTAAAAAAGAGTTAGTGACCTGTTTCTGGTGTACACCATTTTCAAGCTTATATGGTAATAAACGTGCAGGTGTTTTTTGCAAATATTTATGTACAGCTCGTTGTCTTACACTGAACCTTTTCTTCCCATAAACAGCCTCCCACTGCTCGTCTTCTAATGATTCTCCTGGGCCAAGCAGTTTGAGATTAAACCATAATTTTGTATAATATACCACGGCTTTGCAGAATAAACCTTTGATGGGAATATCTGAAAAAGTGTTGAAATCCTCAAATGGGGAACCTGGATACATACAAAAACTGACGATTGCTTTTTGCCCTGGCAATTGAGAATTAAATCCGTTACCAGTGCAAATCAGTAAAAGTAACATTTCGCTTTCATAGGGCTCAAGGGAGACCTCCTGACAGGTCATTATTTCTGACGTGCTTCCTGGAGGTGTCTGTGGGGTTAAAAGGTGCAGTGCAGGGTCGCAGGGGGCACGGACCTCTGCACACGCAAAGAAATCTGAAATAACCATGGGAATATTGCAGGAATGCGGCCAGAGCGGCATGGTCTGATCTGACAGAAAGGTGTACAGTTAATAATGACCCCCTCCCCCCACACAAACACAAGCACACTCCCACCTTTTCCCTTAGAGCAGGAGCTCGATGCAATGCCAGGGAGATCCTGGGCACAGCGCCCCCTCCCTGCTGCCAGCGGAGGGGGCGGGGGCTTTCCTAAGCAGCCAATTCGGATCTGATTAGATGTTTGGATCGACAACCTTATTATAGTTAAACCAGCAGTGACGGGATTAATGGGGCGCTATTCTAAGCGCTAATAAGCTTAGTGCGTGGGCGGGAGCAGGGGCCGCGGGCGCAGGGGATGGCGCGGGCACCGGGCCTCCTGTAGATCTGCGGGCTCCGATGGCAGACATGGCGCGGCGCTGACAGGAGAGAGGCAGGGAGGGGGCACGGCAGATGCGGCGGCGAAGGAGCCCGTCCCTCATTGCTCTGTGGGGGCCTCTCAGCGGGGAGAAGCCGGGCGGGCGGCGGCATGAAGTACCAGAAATACCTGACCGTCTTGCAGATGGCGATAGGGGTCACCCCATCCAACCGGAGCAACCTGCTGCCCTACAAGCGGAAGCTTTGGTGAGTCCATGTGGGGCACCGGGGAGGCGGCGCGAGGCTCCCACTGCCTCGCCCGCGGGGTGGGGAGAGCGGCTCCCGCGGCTTTACCATAACATTGTATAGAGCGGATGACCACTGCTGCGCGTTTAGTAGTGCATTGTCTGCGTGCGCGAGAGGTTTGGGTGCCCTGGCATTGTCTGAATTCCTCTGGTGCGCGGATACTGCACGGATAACGAAGACCCGTGCGCGAGCTCTCGGTGCGTGAAGCTGCTGTGATTCTTCTGGCATGGCGATGTCTGAATACATCGGATTCGTGCACGAGGGTGCTGCTGCATGGACTTGGCATCTTCGCTGCTCCTGTGTTGTTACACAGCTCTGTGCATGGCAGTCTCCATGACTTAGATACATGTTTTACTATCATGGCACTGTCTATGTGCCTCGGCGATGTTTAAATGCTGTTCAATCAACATGGCAATCTCTGTGTGCATTCATGCATTACTTCTGCTGGATTGCTAGCATGCATGCATTAAATGCATATTTCCCGCTGTATTATTAGCATGGTTCAAATGCCTACAAACTGTTGCATTATTCGCATGACACTTTCCGTGAGCAGACGTACAGCGTGTAAGTGCCTCTATGTCTATCATATACGGATGTTGAGTGTGTCCATGGCATTCTATGCATGTGTGCAATGCATGGTGCTGTTTACTGGAATGCACTGTTCTGTCTACACGAGGGAGATGGATTGCATGTATATAGTATGTTTACCATTGCCTAATGTATGGCATGTTGGAAAGGGAACTATTAATAGACATGCCGGGACATGAATGAGGGCCATTTTGTAGGCGATCGGGCACCCAGCATCTACAGAAGCGACATTGCTTGTATGCACGTGGGCTTTATTATGGCTGTCAGAGCCTGTATGAATGGGCGAATGATGCGGTATTGACTGATAGAGCGCCTTCGTGGGCGGATGTGTTACTGTTCTTTACAGTGATAAATGCAAGCACCATTACAGTACATGTGTGTTTCCTGTGGGATACACAGGCGCAGAGCACCTATAGGTAGGTATGCGCTGCATGATGTTTGGATTTTGGAAGTTCATTGCAGAAGTAAGGGACTAGCGCCGTCGGGGAGAGTCCCTGTCGGAGCACTTGCTGTAACACGCCACTCTCCGTCTGCGTTAATAAGGACAATAAACAGTACGGGCAGGCCTGGGCCGGACGGAGGCCCTCTGTTGACAAACAGCGGCCCACTGTCCAAGCAGAGTTGCTGCTGGCGGGCGCTGCTCGCTGTGACCTTTGCTTCCTGCCCATAAGCAGGTGAGAGGCGGGCAGATGTGAGTGGAGGGTGTCCTGGCTGCTCGGCGCTCACCCCCTGCTGGACTGGTGCCTGACCCGCTGACCTGGAAGTACCTCAGCAGCAGAACGAAGCCTCATGTCCTCCCGCGCCGGCTCTTCGC
This sequence comes from Triturus cristatus, assembly GCF_964204655.1. Classification (NCBI taxonomy): domain Eukaryota; kingdom Metazoa; phylum Chordata; class Amphibia; order Caudata; family Salamandridae; genus Triturus; species Triturus cristatus. Next base: position 347,027,085 of record NC_140583.1, read on the forward strand.
CGAGCCCCGCTGCCTGGCGGTAAATGTTTTTGGAATAAACAATAATTAAGGGCAATCGATGATGCCCGAGGGGGCTGCTATGGCTGGCGCATCGATGCCGGACTGCTGGGATTATTTATGGGGTTGGATGAAAGCTTTGGCTATTTTTGCACCTGTTACATTTGTCAGTGATTATATAAACTCGCTCGTGGTCCTCTGTATTATGCAACATATAAAAAAAATCTGACAGTTCTCGGACTCTGCTGTTGGGGAGGGGAGTTGGTTGAATAGAACGTTTTAAAGACTAGTGATTCTTCGAAACAATCTATAAGCGACCCTTGGGGGCGGAGCACGAGGACAGACATTGGTACATTTGTCGATGAACGCTGACGCGTTCCCTGTCTCCTGCAAAGGTGTTCCATGTATTTGGGCGTTTGCGAAGGTATTGTTGTCGCAAGGATGGAGTTTTGGCACTTACGGCCGGGGTTATGACTGAGTGAGAGAGGAGTCAAATGGCATGCATGGATCCTAGGGGTATGTGGTGTCAGCGTGGGCTCGTGCTCCCCCTGGGACAGAGCACGGCTTAATTGTTGTGTTCATTGCCTTTAGCGCATTTGGCCACGGTGGGACTAGTGCTATAACGTACTCATTCTGTGATAGTTCAGAGCGCTCATGCATGGTTGTTTTTTCTTTTAAAAGTGATGTAAAAACAAATATATGTGTTATTGGTTAGGAGTCCTGGATTAGACCTTCACGTTTATTGTGTCGTTGTTTATATTAACGGTATTAGCACCTCCACCCTGAAAATCGCCTCATAAAGGACGTGGCACCGGCAGTCATGTGTTAATTCGGCGATGCTGCAAGATCTGGGGCAGTCGTGAACTTCTGACTCCGACCTGCGCTCTGTTTCAGCACCGTGGACAGCTGCCCAGACACTGTTGCACACCCCTGCCTAGATATTCACGGGATATTCATCCCTAAATACTCTAGCACACCTGATCATTTTTTTCATTTCCCTAACTCGCCAGGACTCCTTCTCGTTAGAGAATTCCTTGCCGTATTTGTGTAATGTTGCATTAAAGACACAACTGGAATCTACTTATAAATCGACAGATCACCTCCCGCACCCAGAGGAGGGTGGCGGTGGGAAATGTTTGGAGTGCGATTTACTTTTGTTCATCAATACAGTTCAATTTCACTATATTAACAGAAAAACTGCAAGTTGGCCTACTGTTGTTAGGTTTTGTGTAATGACAAATGTCACAAATGACTGAGTGGTATCCACCCTTTGAATCAGAGAGTGCACTGCACAAAAGCTCCCGCAGGAGCGCCTCAGACACGAGGCACCGTGACTTCCTGTTCACAAAGATTGTACCGAGGAGATGGGACAGAGACTGAGCATACCCCCCCCCCCCACCTCCCCCCCCACACCGTATTACTTTCTGTAGGTAAAGTTACACAGTGACAGTATGTTGTTCCAATGTTTAATATAAAGTAGCACTACATACTTCAACTGTTTATTGAAACGTATGGTCTAGTTTATCAACTTTATAAAATACAGCCCTGAAGATACTCCACTCACTTTGACATTTCTCACCCGATTGCATGGGGCTGGGAGGCAGTATGTCTGAGATGTAAAGTGAGCTTGTCTCTGCGTCTTGTTTGGCGGCCAGGGTGACTATTGAAAAGGTACACTGTGTCCTGGGCTTGCTAAGGTAGGTTCTCGTGCAAAGTGCGCAGGTGCACAGTGCAGAGCAGGCTGCTTTCTCTTATGCCTACCCCCCGAGTCATCTCTAAAGCCCAGGAGAAACAGCTGAAACATGGATTTATTTAGTTATTTATTTACAGAGGGTTGTAGTGTTGCAAGCAACGTTACGGCTGTGTCCAATCACCGGCCATGCAATATAGATCGGCGGCGCTTCGGGACATTACCTCCTCATCTCTTTCCTTTCTCATTCCGAACTTCATGCGGTGCGCCCACCCAAACCCTCCTCTTCGGAGTGTCTTCATTGCAGGAGATCACCCCGTGTTTCCATCCCTGGATGGGAGGTCTTGCTTGCATTCTTCAGCCCAGTTTGTTCCGTGTTCCCTTCCTGCTGGCAGTTTTCTTCTGCTGTGTGTTGTGTTCCTGCTTTTTGTTGTTTTCCTGGGCAGTTTGGGTGTGACTGTTCCTAATAGAGTAAACTGTAAACCCAAGACTGGTTTGCATGTGGATGGTCTCTGACTAGGGTTGCACTGTGGCCATAAATGATGGAGTAGAATGTGGAATTAATTCAAGCAGTCCTTGCTTCATTGGCATGTTTGTTGTAGTACATGTCCTAGGCGTGACAAGTATACATTAGTATGTAGATCCTGTGCTCACTGGGCCACTGAACTCACTGATGAGGTCTAGTGAATATGAAAATGCTCTCATGTCCGTATCGTCCCACCTTGTCCCACCTGACCCGCCACTTTGGGCATGCCTGTTTCTGGTGATGCAGGACTAAGACTGAGTTGCACGTGGTCAGTCTCTGTCAAGAGTGGCACGGTGGGTAAACACTTGGACTGGAATGTGACCCCCCAGAGATCGTTAGTGGCTCAGATTAAAGCAAGTATTTCCTCTATCACTGTATTGTTTGTTGCAGTAGATGCCATATGTGTGACACGTATGCCCAGACGTGAGTCCTGTGCACGCTGTGGCAGAGGACTTAAGCTATACCTCACTGATGAGCCTTTATTAGATCAAAATTAGTCTTGGGTTGTCTGTGTTCTTGTCTGAGAGGACTGGTATTGGCAGCTCAGGCAGAACTGCTGCTTTTGAAGCAGGCCCAACACTGATTTGCTTATGTCTGGTCTTTTTCTAAAGTGGCAAAGCTGTTACAAAAATGGACTGGAATGAGACACGTACGATCGCCACTGGCTGAGATAAATTCAAGAATTCCTTCCATCACTTTTGGTTTGTTCCTGAGTTTTGCTGGAAGTTTGTGCTCCTTCCCACATCTTTCTGCTGGTCTTGATGAGGGCTTTGTGGTGTTGCTTGCATTGTTTGGCTCTCTCGTCCCTGGCTCCCTGTTGGGCTTGGAATGAGGTTGCTTTCTTTTATGATGATGGATGTGTCTGTCAATGGATGTGAAACCCTGCCATCCAGGCTATTGACACAGGATGTGGGCCCACCCTATGTGCTCCCTCTAGGGATTGGGGCTAGAAAGTCCTTGTTCTTGGGTGGCACTGCACCACCCTTTGCTGGAGGATAGGAGAGAACACCCCTCTTTTTTGTCTGGGCATGCTTTTTTCCATGGCTCTTGTTAAGTTTTGGCCTATGGATTGCTGTGGGCTTTTCCAAGTAGTTCTTAAAGGGGCTTGTTCGAATATGTGCCTGATCATCTTTCCAAGATCCTTTTGTGAGAATGTGCATTGTTGGGCTGCATTGTGAATGACTGATTTTATTTTTAGTTTCCGCTTTTGATTTGCCTTTGGTACCGAGCGCAGGCTAGCATGCTGTTGTATCTCATGTTTTTAGGTTGCTGTTGGTGTTCATTGCTCTCCACAGGATGCTTGGGGTTTGGTTTGTATTGGAGATCACATCTCAGGTTACCTTCTCACCTTCTCATTTGGCTTCCTGGAGTTTGGTGGTGGTCTCACTCTTGTGTTCTCATTTTTTCTTGGGTTGGGATGTGCTCGCTCTGCTGAAGCGGTACAAAAGGGGGTGGTGATGGACAGAGCATCAGAACCAATCAAACACTCACACCCAGTGAACAGATCCAGGTTTGATCCATCACCGTTCTTTAGCCCACTCTGTCACCCCAGTTCAGACATGGCCATATGCAAATCAGTCTGACCCTGTGCCTCATGGGAACAGTCCAGCCCGAACTGCCAAGCTCTGCTGAAGGGCACTTCCAGCCTCAAGCCCTGGAATTTGTGCTGCTGTCCTTTAGTCCCTTTTGATTTTCTTTCCCGACATTCCTGGCTGTGTGTGTCTGGTTCTTCAGTAGTTGGCTCTGGTCTTCTGGTTGCTTCATGGAACTCAGCACCTACCAACAACTGCCAGTTAGGGCAATGCTCCTTGGGAAAGCTAGTTATGCCTTCTGTTTTTTGGGCTTCCATTTGCTTATTGGCTTACTCGAACCATGGAATGGCCCCAGTCTATTTTAGTAAGTAATAGCTCTGATAGTAGTTCCCGCTGAGTTAAGAAGAAATGGGACATTTCCTGAGCCCCTTTTTTTTCTCATGTGTGCTAATTGATATGGTATGGGCACACACTTAATAAGGCACTTGTTACTAAGAGTATTCATGCAGATCTTTAAACTGTTGGAGCATCTGTAGCTCAGTGTTGGGCGCGTCTTAGGGTGAAGAAGGATTAATAATAGTCCCACTATCACCGCTTTCAAGAAGGGTAAAAATAAGTCAGCCATGAAATGATATCCCTATATCCCCAAAACATTAATGGGAAGCATTCTTTCTTAGCTGCAATGAGAGCTAGGAGATAAAAGACAGTGAAAAGTGATAGATTAAAAAGTTTGAATTCATCTGAACCACTGGAGAATACTCTGGACACACTCTATTCCATAGTTTTTTTTTGCTTCTCTATGTAATTACTGAAAGAGCCCAATCATATGCAAATAAGTATTGATCCAGCCATAAAACGAGTAGATTAGCCTGAAATGCTATGCTTTTTCCGCTCTGGAGTGCCTTGGGATCCCATTCAGGGGGAAGAGGCATGGCAGTTCAGGCTGGAACGTTCCTATTAAAGCAGGACTAAGACTGAATTGCATATGCTTGCTCCACATCTGAAGTGGTGCGTGAGCAAAAATCAATGACGTCAATTGCAGCCTGAGCGACTGTAGGTGGCTGAGGCTTTTGCAAGCATTCTATGCATCACCGTTTGTTGTTTTAATGTGACTCTCAAGGCATGTCCAGGCAGGTTTTCATGCTCACTGTCCCATAAGAGCCAAGCTGCACATCACCGATGAGGCCAACAAAGTTGAAACTGGTCTGAGGTTACTTGTGTTCCCATTCAGAAAGACATGACTGTTTGGGCTGATCTGTTCCAGTTGAAGCACAGCCAGGACTGATTGCATGTGGCTGCTTCCCTTCTGCGGTGACGTAGTGGGCAAAAACAATAATGGACTAGAAGCAATCTCTGGGAAACCAGAGAAGCTCAGATTTTTTAAAGCATTCCACCCATTACATCTTGATGTGCTAAAGTTATCGCAAGACCCAACTGTATGCACACCTACACCACATAGGGTGCTTCACTCATACAGCAAGGAAGTGATGAATGGAAAGCCTTGCATTAATCTGACACTGTTAATTACTGTCAAGGCATGCCATTGTGTCATTTTGTAGGCTATTTCTTATTTTCGTGGGGGATCCAGCACATGCAAATCAACATTGGCTCCCTCACAAAGGGAGCAGTTTCGTCCAGTGTCTACCTCTAAACAAGTACTCATGAGGGTTTCCTATAGTGGAATGGATATGCCCAGACGTTGGTCGTTTGGCTGTCTGTGCAATAGGACTCAGGCTGCATCTTACTCATCAGGCCAAATAAGGTCGATGAAAGGTGGTAGTGGCATGTGCTTCTAGACGTAGAGAAAGTGGCCTAACAGTTTGAGCTGGACAGTTCCTTTGGTGGGGATTTAGTCATGGGTTGCCTCTCATCAATAGCAGAATAGTGAGTAAACAATTCATAGATTAGAATATGGCACAGAGTCGTTATAAGTAGTTGCTATTAATTTATGTATTCCACCCATCACTGTTTTTTCTCAGCGAATCAAGCTAAGCGGCACTGGTGTTTCCACATCTAGGTCCCGTTGTTTGCTGAGCCTTAGCACTCAAACTGCATCTAGCTGATTGGTCCAATGAAAGCACACTGATGTCTGGGGGTACTAGTGTTCTTGTTCAGAGGATATATGGTCAAGCGCTTCAGACTGGGGCCTCCAACCTTTTCTGTACTGAGAGCTACTTATGTTCAATGATATACATTGACAGCTACTATTATTATTAGTACTGTATAATTTTTTTTTTAAATATGTATAATAATTCAACCAAGCAAAAACTTTCTTATTTAATAAGCTGGTCTGCACACAGGTGAGCTACTCAGAGGTAGCTGGAGAGCTACTGTTAGAGACCCCTGGACTAGACTATCCCTTTTCCCAAGTTGCCAAATCTCTCTTAGAGTTGGCTTGCTCCTGTGTAATACTACATTGAGCAAACATTCATAGACTTTGTCATTGGCGTAAGCCTGTTTTAAGAGTATTTCTTATCACCTCGAAATGTGTTACTAATATAAAGAGGCATCTACATTCATGATTTGTTGACCTTAAACAGGTACCAACTCTTTCAGAAGTCTCTAACATAATCGGAGCTATGTAACGATTAGATACACCCTAAGAGGTGAATCTATTGGGCTTTCTTCTACTGGAGTGGTCTTGTGCAGTGTTTTTTCCTTGTCATGGGGTACATTTTCCGCAGTGACCTGACCAGTGCTACGACAGAGGCTAGCCTTGATGTTCCTAGAATCATTCATCATATTACCATTCTGTTAATTGCGTATGATGCTATCTTATTGGTTTGGAGCGAGAATGCTGTCTGTCCCTAATGGATGCTTTCCCTGCCTATTGGTGGAACAAATTGCTCACAATTTCTCACAATACCAAGGTTATAAGCCCCATGTGCACAGTTAAGTAAAGACTGAGGGCATATGGGACATGCTAGAGCAGACTTCTCCAACCAGTAGCTTGGGAGCTACTGGTAGCGCGCCAGCTACCTGTAGCTAGTTCTCCTGTGTGCAGCCCAGCCTACTACATCAGAAGCTTTTGCTTAATTGAAGAATTATATTCATATAAAAATTGGAAAGTGTGCAATTGAGATGAAAAGGTATTTATTTTCAGACCTTATAAACAGATTTTGGAGAAAAATGGTTGCATTTCAAAAATACATGTACAAGTGATATGTCATTGATAAATCATGTGGTCTTTGGGAGGCTTATTACTAATAATACCTAGGTGCCAGGTGCACTGCAGCTATTGCTGTTATGTATTACATGTAGAAGTAGTCCATATTAATCAAGTGTTTTTATTTTACATTGGTGTTGGCAACCGTGATGAACTGAGGTGATCACCACTGGTAATCTTGCATTTTGTGGCCACTACTGTACTCTTTTCTAATGTTCTAACAATATTATTAGTTCTGGATGATTTTCATTGAAGATAAGTAGCTTTTATTACATAAAACGTTGGAGACCCCTGTGTATTTGTAAAGTGCACGTTCACCCAATGGTATCTTGGAGCTGAATAGCAGATGTTTATTGTTACCCAACACAATGGTACTCATATTATCGACCTCAGACGGATGAAAGGCTAAGTGGACTCACCAGCATTTGAACCTGTGACCATGAGGTCGAATACAGGCCCTTAAAGTGGCTGCATTAGTCCACTAAGCCACCAGACACAGCTGTTAAAGGTTTATCTTGATTTGATTGCGTTGGTATTAATTTCAGTGTGAATGCAAATAGCAGATGGCAAAAAGTAAGGCCATCATTGCACAGACTCTTTGGAAATGTTTTGTTTCATTTAATATTTTGGAGGGAAATCTAACCCATCAGCCGTTGAGATTTACTACACTCAGTCTGCTGCAGCAGCAATATAAAGAGCTCAGTTATGGAGTTATGGAAACCAACTGCATTTGGTCAGGGTCAATAATGTTTTTGGTGAGGTTGCTTTCATTGGGCTGGGGTATGTTGTTAGCATCTTTGTCACTGGAGCTAATCTCAATCGAGGGTACACTGAGGAAACCAAAAAAGTAATAGGTGGAATGCATGAAATAATTATCAGCTTTAATCTTAGCCTATAGTAATTATTCATGGTCACATTCTAGTCCATCATTTTTCTGCCCACTATGCCACATCAGACTGGAAGTGTGGCTCAATGGTTAGAGCGGCAGACCCTGATGCAGAGGTCTGGCCCGGACCAGGGTTCAATTCCCGCCTCGGCGGGTCTTGGGCTCAATTTCCCCGAACCCGATAATTCTCGCCTCAGTGCCTATTCTAATCATGAGTCCCACTCTGCAACTCTGGGCAATAGCTTGCTTAATCTCCACAACGGCCCCAAAAGCTCTAGGATGCCTGGCTTCACCTTGGGGGTGCCCAGGAGTGGGCACTTCACAGGGAAAGGCCTGGAAGGGTTCCACAGCGGTATGTGCACAGCGTCTGAGAGACCCTTTCGGGGGTGTGCGGAGCGCTATATAAATGCACTACATTTACATTTACATTTATATGCAAACCAGCCTTGGTCCTGCTCCAATAGGAACACTCTAGCCCTATTTGCCAGGTAAGGTCCCCTCTGATTGGGAACACAATAAGCCCCAGATAGAGCATGATATAACAGCTTCATCTGTTCTACTCAGGGGAGGTTGATCAGGTGGCTGCATTAAAGAGCCTGCTGTTTTGGGTGAGGCTTTCCAAGATATTGCATGCTTATGAAGGGAAGAGACAGTTTTAGTCTGACCTCTCACTTATGAACACAGCTTTATCTGTGCAGGAAATATATGTAGGAAAACGTTAAGAGACATAAGGTACATTTTGTTCTCGCCTGTTTTGCAACACTGCTTTTATTGAACACATCTACAAGTGTTTTCATTGTTAAATACATTTATTTTCATTACATTCATTTACAGTGCTCCTTTCCAATGATTATATGTAAAATTCAAGTTCTGTGTTTTTCTTTGTGTTTATTCGGAAGGCAGTAGAGCCCATAATGCCAGCCTGTGGCAAAATACTAGAATGTGTGATGTCCAGCATAAAGAATATCTAGGCGCCTCCTCCTCATAGTATTCAGTTTAAATGATTATAAAAATCACCTTTTTATTTTCCCCTGGCTCAAAGTAGTGGCAAATACAGACACATGACTAATATTGAGAATACCAATAGCTCTCGCGTCATTGAGACCTATTGGCTTTGCCAATGCTTGTTTTTAATAGCTATCCAAAATCCAATTTAATTATGGGATCTATTTTTGACTAACTATTAAGGAAAAAGGTACTTTAAAAAAAACTAAACTTGTTCTGCCTAAAGTCTCTGGAGGACTTTTTATAAGTTTTCAATTGTCACCTGGCAGCTGGATGGCACCCTTCGAGTGAGGTGTGAATAGTTCACATGACAGGGACAAAGGGCCGTAGTTGTGGGGAGGAGTTGTCCTTCCCTTGACAGGATGGCCTGGGGCTGTGAACAGTAGATTGATTAATGTCAAATTGATTAACTTCAAATGTGTCTTCATTGTCACAGGCAGATGTAGCAAACACCTGTGCCTGAACCCTCTTTTGTTCTTCTAGTCAGGCTGGCTCCAATCCCAGTGGGAAGTGGAGCTGCCCCAGAACAGGTTTAGAATTACCACAGAGGAGGGGCTGCTCATTTCCAAGGCCACATCTCTGGGTGGGTGCAGGAGCTTTGTTCTGCCATATTGTATTGCCTCAGAATGCTCTGCATGAGGGCTGGGATGGGGTGGAGGGATGATGTAACAGCCTAGGATTGACCGGGGGTGCCTGGCATCTAGAACTTTCCACCCATACTTATAAATGCCTGCACAAGAGAGAGCAAGACCCTAGCCCTTGACAGCAATAACACCAGAATCATCAATATCTGGAAGGATCAGCTACCTGATGTCCCCTGAGGACCAGTCATGGGAAGATATGAACTCCACTGCCAATCCAAGTGCCCTGCAAAATAGCCAGGAGGTTCTGGGGCTTGAGAGTGTGGGTGGTAGGATCCTCTGCTGGCTGGTAGATGAGAGGTCACTCAAGAAGACCCCATCAGCTGGAGAGGAGCACCAGGAGCCAGGATAGAGGAGGAATGGAGCAAGCAAGCAGTAAAGTCAATTCCCACAAAGTACACCCTTTGGAGGCCAGAAAGCCTATTGAAAATGCTCCTCGTGGTTAAAGCAGCCAACAGGAGTAAAACGAACGCAGAATCGTGAAAATCGGCTCATCAGGTCCAATGTTATACACCATCAAATATTTGACTTTTGACGCCTGCATTGAGCAGTGGAGTGCGTGGGACTATGCCTCTACTTTCAAGATTTCCCCTGGGGAGTGCCAAGCCCCTGGAGATCAATGCAAACTCAGGTTTTATACTTTATATGGGGAGAGGGCATGCATGGGGCCCCCTCCCCAGAGTCTTTTTGTGATTGGGGGACCCCATCCCTCACCAGCCAATGAGGGTGCCCTGGGTCGGACCAGGGCACGCCTTAAAAAAGAAAACAAACGTTAAAGACATGCGGCGCAGAGCTGTGCAGCAGGTAAACCTTCCCATAACATATTCATGGCTCCCGGCCTGGAAGAGCCCCATAATGAACTGCGAGGGCTAATTTACATATTTCTTTTGTGCTTGTGATGCCCCACAACTAGCCGGGGCACCACCAATATAATTTTGAAGTGTTGGGTGTTGCAGGGAGTGCAGCAGACCTCCAGAAATGATTTGGAAAGGAATACACTAAGGGACTAATTACGAGTAGCTTGTTAAACAGGGGTTTACGCACGGGATGCAACTACGAGTTTTTTTTTTAACCCATCTAGTAATTATCTGCATTAAATAACCCAACATTCATTAAGTTTTGGCCAGTACATCCTGTTGAAATGTAACTGGGGAAAACACAGTAGTTATCATATCATGCACATTTTGGTGCATTAAACACCAAAATCTGCATGTTATTCCCCGTATACTCATAATAGGTGTTATTTATTGGACATGATACACAACGTACCCTGTAGTATCATTATTTATTAGGGAAGATAAATAACGCCTCAAGTCGTAATCACGCCCTAAGTCTCCTGAGTCATTAATATAACGACACCAGAAGAGTATCCTATCATTTTTAAAACATTCCCTAGGCTGGAGCTTTTACTCTTCTGCTAGGGAGTGTAGAGGCCCTTAGTGGTGGGTCTTATGGCTACATATGTGGCCTAAAATTATCAAATAAATACTTTGATACTGTTTGTGATTGTTTCCTAAAATGCTTTGTTTAAAATGCTTTATCAATAATTGCATTGATAAACATTGCTTTGTTTATTAATAATAATGAATGCATTTGAATATGATTACTCACTCCACTGGTTTTAATAATAGATCTGAATATATGTTTACTGCTTTATATATTTGTACGTGTTGACAACCCGAAAAAGCCAATAGGCGTGCCCTCTATATAATGACACCCTCTTATATTGTGATATTGCATCTGGTATAAGTGGGGATTATTGTGATCTTGAGGTCATGACGCTCTAGGGTTAAATGTGATGTATGGGTGTCATCAAAGGTATTGTTATTACCTATTGTACATATTTGTAAATCAATGCTTAGAATTTAGTAATGTGTGTGGCATAAATTTACTTTACCATTTTCAACGAAAAAGCAATGGCTGGACAATAATTTATTGAGTGTTGTTGTTGTGGCAGCAGTTGGAGATTGTTAACCCACACCACATCCCCTGAGTAGGCCTTCTACCGTGGGACAGTCAAATGCTACAATGGGGTAATTGGTTCACAGTAAGGAGAAAATCGTTGACCTGTTACTTGCATAGTTCTCTTACCCTTCACAACTAATAACTCAATTTCTTACATGCAGTTTAATTATTTTTCAACCCAAAACAAACAGAAATTAATGGTAATGTAGCCGTAATGGTACAGGGAAGTTAAGGGCCATTTTGGAACACCTGCCCTATTTTGGATAGGGATTACAACACAGACTTTTACTGCAAAGGCCTGCCACGTTTGTCATTCCGACCCAAAGAAACATTTTAGTGGCCTGTGTGGGGAATGAAAAGAATTCCTGTGCACCAGGACCTTTCTCTGTTTGTATTTGACAAACAAACGTGTGCAAAGTGGGTTATATCTGAAATCTAAAAATGATGCTCAGCAGAAGGCCATGACACTACTCATCTTTTAGCAAATGATCAAGTAGTAATAGTAAAAAAAAGACTTAGCTACACCCAAAAGAAAGACACCTTAAATATGGAAAATACTGACAACCCCTACTGAGACACATTGCCACCGATCAGGTACATTAGCAGGCGCCAAGTATACAAAGCAGTAATCAAAATACTGGACAAAGAGCAACCTAGGCAAATAAGAAGAACAGCTACAGTGGAAAGACTTGGTAATTGGATCCAGGAACAGACACAGAGGTCTAAAGAAAACCCAATGCAATGCAAATAGGAACCTGATAAGGACATTGAAAAGGTGGATGGGCATAGAGGGCGTGAGGTAATGCACAAGGGCAAGATCAGCAGAATGGAACTTCAAATAACAAACAATACAAAAGATTTATGCAAAAATACAGTGATTCAGAAAGTCACCAAAACGAAGGGCTAATGGGGAAGTACAGAAGTAAAACAGTCCCAAGTTTTCATCAGTGGTAAGACAGCCAGGTGGCAGAATTACACAATTAATTGATAAGTTTGACATTCAGGAGCGAAAAAAAGATAAATGCTGACAATGTAGCTACCAAAAAGCACATCATAACCACTTGAAAGAAATTCAGTCTGTGAAAAATCAAAGTGTGAATTAATTTAATGAGCATACAGTAGCTACAGTGGCTGCATAATTATAGCTGAATTAGTGACAATGAGGCTGGTCATAAAGCAGAATACAGCATACATAGAAAGAGGAAAAGACAAGAAGACATAAACATATTTCCCCTTGTTATGCCTCACGTGGCGAGGCGTAACAACTGGCATATTACCAGGTTTGGTAAATCTGGGAATGTATGAAAAACCATGGGAGTTTTGTGGGAGCACCCACACAACGCCCATGGAATGCCTCACTTGTGCACTGTAATGCAACAGAATGATTTGTGCTGAATTGCACTACTACACATTTTAAAGCCATTCACACCCACGGAAAGTGGCTTTGTGTGGCTTCAAAAATATTACTTTAGGTTTGAGTCACTCTTGAACCCCCTTACATGGTGCACGAGAGACGAAAACTGTGTCATAAATGTTGGAAAGTGGGTTACTAGTAATGCATCTACCACTGGCAATAACGCCACTAAGACGGTCTAGGGCACAGTTTAGGTCTCAGTAAATTATTCAGATTCTCAACCCTTGGTAGCTTGCCTGAGAGCAGGCAGGCTTAAGTTAGGAGACCAGTATTTAAAACATTTAAAGACACCTAATGCAGTAAATAATTAAGATACAGCACACAATAAAAATCCGACAACAATTTATAAAAATAGGATATATTTGTATCCTTAAAATGACACCAAGTTGACAAAACTCCAATGTAGGGAAATGGAGATATGAATGTTTAAAGAATAAACACTTTCTAACATTTAGTCACCTTATGGAGTGTTTTCCAAAGTTTCTCCAAACTTCTGAAACCTCTTCCTGAAGTTTTTCTTGAGGGTCCAAAGTGTCCAATAATGGTGCTGGGGGCCACAATTTGGGACCACAATGCCCACAACGCTCCTGGCCAAAACCTTAAAAGTCCACTAGATGCACACCAGGCAGGGGACTCTTGGTGGAGTTGATGCAGATGAGCAGTGTTAACCTGTAGCTTGTAGGGAGTCCACTTGTTAATCCTTTTGAAGCAAGGCACCTCCACAGGGCTGTAGTTCCAGATTGTGCTGGCACAGTCAGTCAGAATTCAGGGCCTGGTGGTGCAAATCAACTTTCCAGCATGGCAGTCCTTCTTCTTCTCTTAGTTTCAAGCAGCAGATCTGGTAGGCTCTGCCCCTCTCACATATTTTTTCAGTGTTCTCTGGGGTCAAGCAGGAGAGCACTCCTGCTCAGCTGGGTGAAAGGCAACAACCCAATGTTCCCAAACCATTCCAATGTTATCCTAGGTGGCTAGGCGTCTACAATGAGTAAACTGAAATGCACACCAGGGCATATAAAACATCTTTTATAAGGTCCCTTCTCATAGTTACATGAACCCCCACCCCTGGGACACCGAGGGGAGACCTTGGGGGTCTTGAATATGCAAACATAGTGTAGATCCTCATTACACAGTGCTCATAGCAGCAAAATCGATTTTGGGAGGCACTTTACTACAACGGGGGAAGTGAAATGTGCAATTTCTCTGTTCCCAGGGCATATAAAGCATATTATATAAGGACTCCGCTTATAATTACACGACCCCCCACCCATGGGACACCTAGGGGAAACTCTGAGGGAACCTAATATGTAAGAATAATGTAGATTATCACTTTTCAAGAGCCCCCTACCACCAAAGTTGAGTTTGCAGTTAATTTACTTTTACAAGCAGGGCTGAAAGGCAGGGCTGCTTTTAAAATGACCTCATGTGCTCAGCAGTGCGCACATGCAAGTGCAGTAAGGGCTGCTGGCCTCTAAACTGCAATGCCCTATTACACACTGGTAAGTTATAGACACTTTTAATCCCCCTGCCCTATTATCTACTAGGAACTTATAGGGTAGGTCATGCCAATTGTAAGTGTACCCTAATACATAGTGTACGCTAATGCATTTATGTGTTTTCACTGTTTTCAACATAGCACTTGCCCTGGGCCTGGTTAGACAAATCCAGGGACAGTCAGAGTCAGTTACCACCAGTACCAGCAGCCAAAAAATGGGGGGTGGATAGCACACACACGATTACTTTGCAACAATAAATACGGCCCTAAATGTATAGTTCATCAGCGTTACAAGAAAAAACCCAGTTTGGAACCTTATTAAACAACCATGCCTGTACCATGTGCTTACAGGTAAGTGTCTCAGTGGGGAAATTGTTTTATTTGAAAAAACTTTAAAAAATCAGTTACAAAATGAATTATTCAATGAGAAAGGATTCCTGTTCTTATATGAACTGGACATTTCCATAATTTTTTGAAATACACACGAGGGTGACTAATATTTACCCAACTTAATAGTACTCATTTTATCAACCTTAGAAGGATAAAAAACTGAGGGGACTGAGGGTCACCCTCTCCCCACAGGATGAACCTTTGGCAGTGAAGTTGTGCAGTGACTCCTGAAGTGGGTGCGTCAGTTCACTCAACCGCCAAATCCAGACATCTCATATTCATTGGGCCTGATTCACAAAAGTAAACTTACACCTTTGTGTGAGTGTATGTTTTTTGGTATTCACAAACTACGAGTAAACAGTAAAATTACGACTGCGGAGACTCCGCAGTCAGAGCGGAGAACTCGGTACAGGCGGGGCCTGTCTTGTTATTTGAGGAGTTCTGCAACTGGACTCCAGAGTCCCCACAATCATAAGCTTACTATTAACTTGTAGTTTGTGAATACCAAAAGAATACAAACTTCCACAAAAGAGTACGTTTATCTTTGTGAATCAGACCCAACGTTTACAAGTCACTTTCATTTTTTTTAATCAAGAGAAAGAAGAGGCTACAATTTCCTGTGCCAGGCTCTGAAAAATAATATTCTATGTGTGCCTACTGTTCACAAAAGGATTCACCATTACCAAGTGGTTAGGCAGTTTGTTTTTGGTTGATCTGGATGCCAAGGAGGATCAGCTTGAATATGAGGAAAATCAGGACAAAATAGGTCTAATCCCCCTAGAAAACATTTAGTAAAAAGTTGAAAGTGTGACTGTATGGGGGACTTAGAATATAAACACTCTGCTGCTGTTAAGTGTGCCTTCTTCTGATGTCATGGTGTTCATGAAAACACAATGGTCTTCAATTCATAGGAAGCAATTTTGGATCCTAAAAAGAAAATAATATTAATGACAACTATTTTTGAGTCGATGTGTTTGATTTCATAAATAATTCTTATGTGCTGATCTTTAGTTCATGCCATATTGATTTATACTTTCAACCCTTGAAGTCAATGAGAAAAAAAAGATGGTCTAAGACAGTGAAACGTGCTGCAGAAATATTTGCCTAAGCTGTAAATATTATGTTCCTTATACAAGGGCTGAGGATGTCGGGAACTCTTTGGGCAGATGTTTGTGAAAGTGACTTGTCTACGTGTTCATCTGAAAAATTGGAGGCATTTTGGTGAGAGACCCAATGCTCCGACTAAAAACAAAATCATTCTAGTTGAAAGCTGATTTAGCTTATGAGCAGTGGTGGCTACGGGTGGGATGGCGGGTAGAAAAATAAATAAAATAATTTACCTGGTTGCTGGCCGCTTCCTCCATCTAGCTCCGTCCTTTTATGTTCCTGCCGGAAGCAGGGGGCACACACAGGCTTCCCTAAGCCAAACATGGCGCTGCTGTCACCATGACAGCAGCGTTGTGATTGGTCTGAGCACCATGATTTGGTTCTCAGGTGGGGAGTTTTAGCTTGTGCATGTTCTCCACCCAGGCTGTACAATACAACCGTTGGAGAGCATGCAAAGTGCGCATGACTGTTTGGCGGGCCCAAGATGGCCGGCCAGACCGTCATGCCCACTTAAGTACCCCAACCACTTCTCACCTGCTGGCTGTGACTACAATCCAACCCCACCCCGCCCTGCCTCATAAAGCTTCCTCAGGATGGAAAAATAAAATGATAATAACGTTGCATTATTATCATTTTCTTTTTCTTTTTGCACTGCTCAAAGAGCGGTGGGCGGCGCTCCTGTGCCTTAGCGGAGGAGCCGCCACTGCTTAGGAGGTTGAAACACACAGGACTCCTTGTTATGGAGTGTAGATTTCTAAAGGAAGTTTGCTTTTTTGCTTTACATGCTTTTGGTTAGTCAATAAATAGCTGAAGGTAGCCGAGTTGGCTTGTGCAGCCTCTACTTACCTCCAGTTTATACCGGATGAAAATTGTCTTTCTGCCTATTGTGTCACATGCAGTCCACCAGAGGTGCATTGGACCTTGTTGCATCTCATTATAGATTACAGTTGGCCATTCCACTTCTACATTTGCTGCATTGTTTTGTGGTGTTGATTTAATTGCATCACTAGGATCTCATAATTTGTGTGCTGGTGTTAAATGGAGATGGTTTACTGTTAGTGGTGATGCAGGCTTTCTATGGCACCTTGAGGTCTGGTGTTACAATATCTTTGTCAGAATATCAAACATTTTGTCCTAAATATCATTTACAAAAACGATTACCTAAGTAGAGTTAATAACAGAAATTTTACAACCAGTGAGAGAATAGTTCTGCAAACGATGCTTAGGAAACAATAACTATGGCCGATGATGTTTTGGTATGTGGTAATCTGATATTAACCACTCTCAGGAGACCAAGAGGCGTTGACACCCAACTTTACACATCTGCACGTTCCTCACGTTGGGGTGAACAATAATGCTGACATACCGATCTGATTGAACTGCACAAGTGTTGTTTGCATAAGCTATGAAAGGCCATACAGTTGTGTACTTTTTGCTACATTTAATGATTTGTGTATGTGTTACATACATGCTTAATAATCGTAATGATGTATGCCATGCAGAATGGCTTTGACCGTTTTCAGCTATTATTTTGTTACACGGGCAAAATAGCGTAGCACTAGCCCCTGACAATATGAGATGCGGCTTCCTTTGCAAGTAAAAGAGTGAGTTAGAAAATAATTATCGATTTTTTTTCTAAATAGTAAAACAATTTTCACTGAGCCTCCCATATAACCCAGTCTCAAAGATCTACAGTGTTGATCTATATATAATCACTATATTACACACGTGTACCATGCTGCACTGTTAAGGACATACAGGTAACAGCATTCCCCCTTTGTTGTATCACTGTGAGGTGAAAACAGGAGATGGAGTCTTACTGTTACTAGTGAGCACTCAACAGTCACTCGGTTTGATGTTTGGATTTATAAATATCTGATTACCCTCTAAAAGCAATTCTATCATTTTAATAATATATTTGTTTGTTTGTTTATTTATAGGGCACACTCTACAAACAAATATGTCTCTAGGCACCAGAGCACTGCTAACACCAACATTTTAAATAAGACCACCCTAGCTATACCAGCTACATCGACTGTGTACCACAGTGCCAAGGTCAGAAATATGCAAATCCTGCAAAAATATCTACACCGGAATATCAACCACTACTATGTCATCAAGATAAGGATATAAAGATTCGTCCAGATTTATTACTCTATACTATATTTCGTAAGGTACATAGATAAAGAGTTAAGAAAAGTAAATCTATACTTAACTATATATACTTATACATGAAACATGGTAATGATCTAAGGTTTCTACTAACGCTTTGACTGATGCCCTGTTGCTTACCGAACCACTGGTGGGGAGGGCAAATCATTCAAGGAACACATTGTAAGCGAGAGTATTGATGTAGCAAGTCACTGCTTAGACGACTGGATAACTGGGGCTTTGGACAGGATTGCGCCGCTATCACAGCAACACGTGACCCGCACTCAACCATCTGCCGATTGGTTTAGTGAAGAACTCTTAGTACTGAGGAAGTCTTGTAAATGCCTAGATCTCCTATGGTGGAAAGAGCTTAGTGTTAATCGTAAAACCAATTATAGGTCAGAGCTTAAACAGTATCATAAGTTAATACGCTTCACGCGCTGACAATTTTATGCGCAAAAGATTGAGCAGGCATTAAATTCCTTAAGAGAACTTTTCTCTGTTGTTAAATCTTTGTCATCACTGGATCATGTGGCCCCTTGTAGTACTCCTTTGCTTGAGAGCTGCAACACGATGGCCCTTTTTTTCTCAAACAAAGTTTTGAAAATGTATGAGTCCTTTCCTCAGGCCAGTTGAGACATCAGGTGCCAAGAAGCCTAGTTCGATGATCGATGCTTGGACCATAGCGAATGGCCTTCGGAGGTTTACTCCTCCTGCCTTAGATGAGCTGTGGAAGCTACTCAGCAAGGTAAAATCTAGATCACCTATGGACCCAACCCCACCCAAAATCCTGGTACTGGGCATGGAGTCTGTTTTGCCGTACCGGAGTAACTTAATTGCTAGCTCAATCACCACGGGCCAATTGCCAGCAAGATGGAAGCATGAGTTAATCATGCTACTCCTCAAAAAATCATTGTTAGACTCAACACTACCTGAAAATCTCAGGCCAACCTCAATACTTCCTTTCGTTTCGAAAGTAGTGGAGAAGCATGTCAACATACAGCTGACAAGCATTATTCAGATTAACACCTTGCTACATATGACTCATTCGGGGTTTCGAGCTCAACACTCTATGGAGTCAGCTTTAATTTCGGCATCTAAGTGCCTTACGTTTCATGCAGATCGAGGTCAAACAGCAGCACTGACACTGACACTGTGTCCTACGGCCTTTTCATAGAATCACTTTGGGACTGTGGAGTTGGAGGTGTCGCCTTGAGGTGGCTAACCTACTTTTTCCAGAATCGTACGTTTCAGGTGGTCCAAAAGCTTTTCTCATCCAAAGAGCTGCCTCTGTCTCGGGGGGTGCCTCAGGGCTCCATGCTGAGCCTACTTTATCCAATCTTTACATGCACCCTCTGGCAGAGGTCATTGAGTTATCATTGTGTCTTATGCTGATGACACGCAGTTTATTGTCATCCTCTCACAGGATGAGGGAGGTGTTGCAGGGCAATTTAGATCTTGCCAGTCGGAACTGACTGGATGCATAGGAGGTGCCTCAAGCTCAATGCCAATAAAACAGAGGTCCTCATTGTTGGGGAAATTCCCTCTGTCTGGTCCTTTGTTTGGTGGATGGATGCTTTGGTCCCCCTCCAGCTCCTAAGGCTAAAGTTAAAAACGTTGAGGTTTGATTTGATTCTAGCATGACGTTTGATACCCAGATCGCCTATGTAGCTGGGAAGTGTTTTGGCACACTTAAGATTCTGAGGAAGATCATTGATCTCCTCCCTATAGCCACCAGGAAAACTATTATGCAGTCCTTAATGATATTGCAAAGTACTCTAAATTGGCACCCCACCGGGTAGATGGCAAAATCCACAGAAAGTCCAAAATGTGGCGGCGCAGCTACTGTTAAATCTTCCCAGACGTGTGTCTTCCGGCCCAGCTTTGGCCAAGTCACACTGTCCCGCTTTGAATTAAAGAATCTCCTTTAAAGCTATGTTCCTCTGTCACAAAACGTTTAATGGCAATGGCCCCCGCTACGCGTCTTCTTTGATGAAACCGCGCCAGCCTGGCCGAAGCCTCAGGTCAAACAGTGCCATGTTGGCAGCGGTCCCCATGGTGAGAAGAACTCGGATGGGTGGCTGCTCCTTTGGGTTTCGAGTCTCGAGGTTATGGAACATTTTACCATTTCATCTCAGGTCTGAGTCTTCGGAAACAACCTATTGCAAAAAATTGAAAACCTGGCTGTTTCAGTCAGTTTAATCTGGACAGCCATTGATTGTTGTTCTCTCTCCAAAGTGAGGTTGTATCTGCAATTTAATATGTTTCTTTTTGTCAGGTTAGTATGGCACAGCTCCTATAGGACATTCTCTAGCACGGGGACACACCAGTTGGAGCAACCAAGTGCTTTACAAATCTTATTATCATTATTACTTACCTTGGCAATATAGTGGTAGTAATTTTTCTGAAGTTCATCTTCTTGCAGGACCATATTAACATTTTGATAATGTGAAAGAACAGTGCTACATAAACAGAAATGTAGACGACCTTCTCAGCTAGGTCATCAGTTCTTTTAACTGCCTTTGTAAGGTCCATCAATGTTGACGTTTTTGTGTATATATATAAGTAATGAGTACCGGATTTTGGAACCTAAAACTGAGAATCTCTGGCCCCATGATGGCTTAACCTATGATTGTGAGATTGTGACCTTTACTCTGACATTGGTAAGATCGTGATTGGTTTTTACCACAGGATTGTACCTTGGTCTTCTAAAGCATTTCCTCCTCAGGCCCTAAATTTTCCTTTTCTTGCATTAATTTCTGGTTTAATTAGATAACCCTATACAATCATCTGATGCTCTGGATTGAGCATTCCTGTGATGCTCTCCTGTCAGAATTCCTAAATGTAGGTAAGAGGTCACAGGAGGTTAATCCTTGTCAGTTTTTTAAGCACACCTCTGGAATGCTCTCCCATTCGATGCACTTGGTAATACTACAATTTTAAAAACATTCTCACAACACTTAGAAAGCTTATAATTCCAACAGTTTCTAATTGCTCAGAATGTCAGTGACAGTATTAATCATTTTGGTGAACATCACATGGCGTAAACACCTTGGGCCTCATGTAGGTAAATAAATTTTACCGTTTCTTAAATACCGAGCCGTACCGAATCGGTAAATTAGAATCGGTAAATTATATGTAGGTAAAAATTCGGTAACAGTTACCGATTCGGTAACATTCGGTAATCACGAATCGGAATTCACCGAATCGGTAAATACCGAGGTGGTATTTACCGAATCGGTAAATACCGAGGTGGTATTTACCGAATCGGAAAATACCGAGGATACTACCACCTTCCCTTTACTAAGAAACTAATATTATTATCATGCTAATAGAAGGTCTCCTAGGCTTGAATAGGGGACCCCATACCTCAAAGATCAGCTTAGTGAAATCACATCACAGGAGCATCAGGAGTCTTCTCGCAGGAAGGCTCGTCTTCGGTCTGAATCATGAACATGATGTCTGTGATATTAAAAGCACCAACTTTCAGGTATTTGCAGCTGCGCGTGTGTTATGGCTAAACAGTGGGTCGATCAACCTAGAGTGGAAAACATGCATTGTGTAATATTCCAGACTGTTCGTCACACCATGTACGGACCAAGGTCGCTGCGCAGAGCTTGGGATGGTAACAACAGATTGCTCTCGTGTGAAGCAAGTCTCGAGTCAGCAGTTTATTTAAGAAATAACATGTAAACGCAGTGTCGTGTGCAACGACCAAAAGATGGCTTTCTAACATTTAACGTGGTTATGCTAACTTAACAATGTATGTACGTATTCAGGGAGAACTCACTACACGCCCCCTTGATCGAAGCACCATTCAATAGGCAAGAAAAGAGAGAACGCAGAGTTCAGTTTCGTCAGAGCAGAACAAGGCGTAACCAATGCTGCGCCAAAGTCCGAAACTACAAAAAATAGCAGCATAGAATTCTTAAAAAAAATGCAAGTATATAATAAACCTCAAACCGACCATCAGGAAGAGAAAAATGAGAAATAAAAGAAATAAATGTTGCGCCAGGGTGCTGTCCAGTAGCACAGGCGCAATGGACGACAGTCCAATTAATCCATGAATGTATAGGCAGCATATGTGGCCACTGCTTCCAACAAAAAATCGTTTGCAGGGCCACTGAAAGTCTCAGCCATCCAATTGAGTAAAGAAAAGGAACATACGTGTTCTCCAACCATCGGAGCCTCTAGCACAATCAGAGGGCACCCGGAATGTTCCTCCAAATAGCTCATAGCCAAGAAGTCGTTGGCGGCCGCTGAGATGTCCCAATTACCCAGGATACCATGCGCCGCACCACAGGCCATAATCCGGACACCAGAACAGGCCAACTCGTGAGACACTAAGGGCCTCATCAGTCGATCGAAATCCGGCACCGGAGACACCATGTTGGTCAAGCACAAATCCAGAGGCCATTCAAAGGGACAATCCAGGCAGTGAAATACAGGTTGTACGCAGGTGAAGTAGGAATACCTGAAGGATAATCCATAAGCCAGGCTCAAAGTCGCCAATGGCAAAGTACCATAAAAGTCAAGCATCCTATCACGAAGAAGATGCAGTCGGGACAGGTGCTCGTGTGGCACAGAAGGAGCAGCCATTCCGGAGTACAAAAAGGAAAAGCAGCACACCTGCCACTAGCACCAGAAGCAGCGGGACACCTCCAAAGATGCTCGAGAAAAGTGAATGAAGAAATGCCGGAATCACACAAAAAATAGTTTGGAAAGAGGTCACGAGACCCGAGCCCACAAGTTTAAAAAAATGAGCCAGGCCGGTCGTGGACGAGGCATTGAAAATAGTATGGATCAAAGAGCCGAAATGCAGGGGGAGGTCAGTATTCAGAAGCGCCTGTACCTCAGTGCGCGTATTAGCAACGTGAAGGACAAATGTTTCACGAGAGGAAGTCAAAGGCACCTCTTTTTGGGACAATAGCGCTCTTATTCTGCACAACTTGTTGAACTCTGCTTTCAAGGTTGGAATCGAAGGCCAGATGGAAACATCCAGCCGCCCATGCGGGGGTGGAAAAAGAACATTATTGCAGCAGACAACTTTCTGTCTGTAGATGCGTTCCTCCCGTCGCCAAACCCTCAGTCCTGCTGCCTGTAGACGTAGGCGCCTTGCAATGACATACATAGCGGCCATGTTGTCCACGCTGTTGCATTTTGGGATTGCTTATATGCACTGTTGATGGTTACCACCTGCTTTCAATCCGTGTTAATTACCGACTCTTATTTACCGATTTTCTTTGATTTCTTAATTACCGAGTGCTCCTACATGTCATTTTAATTTTTACCACTTCATATTTACCACTTCATATTTACCGATTCGTTAAGTATGTATTCGGTAAATCTGATTCGGTATTTTAGAATTCGGTAAATATGATTCGGTATTTACCGCCTCATATTTACCGAATCGTCGTTTTTGGACTCCTACATCTCACTTGTCTGAATACCGGTCGGTAACGGCATATTTACCGAAAATCGGCCGTTACCGACCGGTATTTGGCTACCTACATGAGGCCCCTTGTAACACCATTACTGCTTCGGCTGTGACTGTTGAAAGTAGGTCAGCTAGTTTAATTGGCTGAAAAATGGATTGTCATCTAGAGAAGAGGTCAACACAAGGTCACTACTTCTACAAACCATATTCAGGACTGTGTTTAGGCCCTTTGTTACTTTGATAACATCAGATTTTAAAACCGGGAAAAAACGTAGCATGCCAAACCACCATGTTGAACACCTATCGTCCTAGGTGCGGTATTTCCATTGGTAGGTATTAATAGATAATTCTGAGTTGAAGAGTTGGAAATGTAGTTTAATATGTGGTATTGGAGTATACAACTTGAACAATCAAATTAATTAATATTTAATTCAAATTAAGTTAATAGTGCTGTAGGATGTTTTTATGTTGTTCTACATGTAAAATACATATATAAAAGTAATTAATATTACTGTTTAACTTAAAGATGTTTGTACTAATTTTTTCAGGTTTAATAAACGTTTTTACTTGTGATTATACTTTATCATAGGTTGCTCTCTCGGTAGCAGATATCTCCCAATGTCAAAGTGTGGAGAAAAGTAATTAATTTTCATAATCTTTTTGGATTTAAACATTAATGTAAAATAATCTTTTAAGAAAATATAATGAAATTACTTTTCATTAATGCTATACATCCCCTTTGTTAATTATTATTACATAATAGATAGTATAATAGTTTATCTTTTTATACACTGTGACTAATAATGACTGAACTACACAATTGAAGGTAACCAGATATATTCTATGCACAGCTGTGTCAATGTTATAGACTGTTCCTGTAAAAAAATCAATATAGGATATTCCTCCTTTTATGTAAAAAAAATTGAAATTGTAGACCAGCTAAGGGCTGTACGTAGTCCATTGCTAGATACTTTCGAGACCATCATGACAGTAAGAGTGTGTTAGGATTCAGGCTCAGGGCGGACATGTTTCAGTCGTACGCCTAGCTGCATCTGGATATTGTGGAGAAAGTGACAAGGGAAACCGAGGAAACCATGAGCACTAGACCACTAACTGACTGATACACATAGCCACAATGAACCTGATTTTTAAACTGCACTTTGTAGTACATTTTGTCCTACAAATCACAATTCACAAACTATTTGTGGAGTTTTATGACTTTTCACTCCCCGTACTTATGTGTGCGTGGTACCTCGCCCACACTGTGGCGTCTCTGGGTGCTGAGAACTCCTCACACATAAGTATGGAGAGTGCATGGTCTTAAAACTCTGCATGGAGTTTGTGAACGCAGAATCAGGCCTTCGCTTTCTGGTTACTGGTACAATTCTGAGGCATAAGAGGTAGAGACAGTATGTAAGACATGGAGTCTACAACTGGCAATGTGTTGTTAGTTGTGGCTATCCACTTTGTAACACTTTGTACCAGTTCACCAATCTATCATCTTTGTTGTTGTTTTTTATATTTTGTTTCCTTCGTATTAAATTCCCCTCCAGTCCCTCTCTTCTATTGTGTATTTGATTATGCTCAATTCCCTCAGGTATCCTTTTCCTCCTTACCATCTTAGTTCCTGGCTGGTCTGATTTGTAGTGGTGTCCAGGGATTGCATCTGGTATCTTTTGACTGCCAGGGGCTCGGCATAGCAAAATCCACTGCAGAAACCAGGGAGCCTACGTCAGCTCATATGTTTTAATAGTCCATTCCAGACTGTACTATGTGTATTCAGTGCTCTCCTGTTTACTGTATAGCTGGTTCTGTGACGCACCATTCCTCCAACATTGAGATCGAGAATGCCCTGTGCCACCCCCAACCTCTGACAATCCATTTTAAATGTGAGGTGCGGTCCGGTGTTTCTCAATCAGTCCCTTTTCCTACTTTCCCCTGATTCCTACCACAGGTGCACTGTTCTTGTTATCAATCTGTGTCGGTGTCTGGAGACAACAGAGCCATTCAACAGGAAACTATCAGTTTTCCTAGACCCTCAGACCTATCAGAAAATCCCAATTGAGGGATGGATCAGGCCACCAGCAAGATACACTCAAATTTAGATACTATCTGTCAGGAAAGGGCAGTTTGCTTCAATCAAGTCAATCATATAACCTCCCCTAAATACCCTTACCACTGTTATTTCCACCTGAACCTTGTAAATAGATTTCATGGGCAATAGTAATTTCACAGACAATAGCAGTATGTAGATCAGAGTGTCATGGTCTACTGTATCAAAAGGGAGATATAGGTTTCATTTCATAGTTAATGACCATTAATCCGTTCTTGAACAGGCCTATTTGGCATAATAATTGACTTAAGAAACGGGGAAAGACTTAAGGATGGAAGGCCTGGATGAACAAAGGTATACTTCTCATATCACAATTATACTATTCAGATTCCCTCATTCTGTTTTCCTTCACATACAATCTCCCACCTCATTTGTGTTCCCAGTATTATGAACTTTCCTATCTGGTACATATTACATTCATGCATCACTCCTCTACTGATACTTCCCATCCATCTCATCTCCTCACTCGATCGCATCATCCACTCACCCTGGAGAGGACTGCATATACAAATTCCTGAGAGCACCTTATCCAGAGAGGGCTAAAACACTTACAGAAACATTATGGGAATCTGATCTGGGTTTTTGTTTACCAACCTTTTTGTGGGATGGAGTATAGGGCAAAATATATTCCACTGCATGCCCTGCTAGCCTAACTCAGACCTTATACATTTTCAACAATAGACTTTTTTACACTCCTGTTCTTCTTTTTAAGCTCATACGGCACACAAAGATACTTGCTGACACTGCCACACCCATCCAGATACAGATTTTCACATGTTCTTTTCCTGTCCAGCTCTGTCCACCTTCTGGCTTTTGGAATGGACCCACATCAAGGCAATCACCCAGATTCACATGCCCTTTCACATAACTTATTATTCCTGGCCAGTCTGCATGATGTTTGTATCTCTCATAGAATTTTGGGGAAATCTGTAGATCTCTTGATCTCCATTGCCATTTCTATTATGACTTACAACTTGAAATCTGCAGAGAATACCACTCTTCATTGTTGGTGGAATCTATTATGTCATCATCATAGACTAGATATCTCTCATAGACTTTTTGGGAAATCTGTAGATCTCTTGATCTCCGTTACCATTACTATTATGACTTCCAACTTGAAATCTGCAGAGAATACCACTCTTTATTGTTGGTGGAATCTAGTATGTCATCATCATGGACTAGATAGATACAATCTTGACTCATTGCAGTTGTCAGCCAAATTGAATGGGTTGTGGTTGCCACTTACTAATTATCTGTCACATGCTGTTAGGTGGGTTGATTTCTCCTCTACCACCAAACTTTACAATTAATACTTTACAATGTATATTCACAATTTATATATACAGGTTAGAAATTGGATTACTGGTTGACTGTGGTATAAACTCTAAATTAACCAGTTCGCACCCTTTGGTAGCTTGGCACAGAGCAGTCAGGCTAAATTAGAGGTAATATGTAAAGTATTTGTGAAACACTTCTTCAGTAAAAACTGTGGCAACGCCTCATAAAAAAAACCCACACCAGGTTTAGAAACTTAGAATATATTTTGATAATTACAACATGACCAAAACAACAAACATCCAATTAGTAGAACCGGAGATATTGATTTGGAAATTTGTAGGGTGAAATAGCGCAAAAGGCACAAAGCACCAACAAGCGATATCTGGTTGCGCCAGACTGGGACAAAGTCACAAGTTTAGGCCGATCATGATGGAGCATGGGCTGGCTACTGGGGATCAAAGTCTGGGTGTCAAGGATGCGGCACTCAGCTGGCGATGTGTCGGTTACGAAGAGCTGTGAGGCTGCGATATAGAGGCCATGGTTGTTGATGAGGGGTGCGAGGACCTGAGTCAGAGATGCACCACGCCATCGATGATGCGTCAATTCCAAAGATGGAATGGTGATACGAACTTTCTGGGCTGGGCCCAATCCATGCAGCAGCGGCAGTGTGTCAGTTCTGCTCGAGGATGAGGCACTCAGCCAAGGAGATGCATTGGTTTGGTTTGAGAATGCCCCGCTCAGCAGAGAAGATGCAGTGCAGACTCACAGGCGCAGAGTCCAGGTACAAATGCAAGGTTATTGGAAGCCTGTTATGTTCCTGAGGCTTCAGATCGGGAGGCCAGCCAACTAGCCCTTGGAGTCACTTTGGGTTCTGGGTTCAAGAGATGCAGGTCCAGTCCTTCTTACATATGCAAGAGGGCAGTGGGCAGCAGGTCAGCACACCAAAGCAGGAGCAGAGTAGTCTTTTAAGCTGCACAGCAGTCCTTTCTGGCAGAGTATCCATGGGTCCAGAAGTGTACTGAAATGGTGGTGTCTGTGGTCATTCTTTTCTACACAGTTGTGCATTTGAAGTGGGGAGAACGTCTAGAAACATGCCTTTGAATTGAACCGATGCAGTCCCTGGCTCCAGACTAACTACAGGGGTAAGACAGCAGTTTGTGTGGGGACAGGACACAGCCTATTCAGGTGTAAGTGAGGCTGGGTCCAGCTCTTCCTACCCGTCCTGCCTGGACAGCCCACTCAGTCACACCTAAACTCCCATTTTGTGTGGCTGTCTAGGTGGAATACACAAATTCCAACTGCTAACTACACGCAATCATGTGACCAGAGACAGGCTGCAGGCACCAAATGGCTAAGGCCAGAAAATGCTAACTTTCTAAAATGTGACATTTTCAGAATTGTAATTTAAAATCCAACTTCGCCATAGTATAGGATTTTGAATTAGTATTCCAGAGACAACACTCCCTTGTTTAGTTTGAGGACCATTTTGCTAGCACTGAGAGGTCATCATATGCCAGAATTCCAGCACAGCTTATTCTGGTTTAAATCTGGCTAGGGACGAGGCCCAGCTCTCCACAAAGACGGGCTTCCTGATGACACTTAACCACAGGTAATGGGTGAGTTAGATTAACCTACAGGTATTCTGGCAGGCACACTAGACTAGGTAGCGCTAAGTAGGAGTACCATATGTTACAGTCCTTATATGCAAACATATATTCTCTCTAACCGCAAAATAGTTGAACTGTTTATCTTCTTCA
The DNA here is from genome assembly GCF_964204655.1 of Triturus cristatus. Taxonomy (NCBI): domain Eukaryota; kingdom Metazoa; phylum Chordata; class Amphibia; order Caudata; family Salamandridae; genus Triturus; species Triturus cristatus. The sequence goes on from NC_140583.1 coordinate 347,055,632, forward strand.
CCATTCTCTTTATGCTAACCATGTTATTCTGTTTCCCCTATTGAGTATTGCAGAGCACGTATTTTACTCAAGAGTCACAATGCTTCAATAAACATTGAAACATCATGTTGTGTATTTCTTGTGTATATCTTTGGGTATGCATGAGTAACCAAATGAAAAGGTTCTAGATCTGAGCCACAATTTCCTTGGGGAATCAGAGGTTGTCATGTCCTGAGGTTGCACATTCTATTTGATACCATGTCAGGTTTGGGGTACAGATGGTGTACTGTGGCCTAGCAGGACAACGGCCAACATAGTCTTACGGTATGCTTAAAATCAGACTTGCACAGTTTTGATGTTTATGTTGTTCAAGAAATTGAGACTTTTTACTGAGAAGGTATAAGCCATATGACACATGTGGAGCTAAAGCTCAGTTCCAGCTGATGTGAAGCAGTTGAAAATGAAAGTATTTACAGAGAATCTACACACTATTGGTTCAGAACCTGTTGGTGAGGCCATACATACAGACACCGTGCTACTATGCAACATAGAGCCAAACCTAGTACAGAGTAATAACACTGCCATTACAAGTGCTGCCAAGCAGAGATCAACCTGGTGTCAAAACGTACAAAGCGACAGCCAAGTGCAAGATAACACTGTAATTATAAGTGCTGCATAGCAGCAATCAACCAGGTGTAAGCAAGTGCACAGAAGCGCCAGAAGCAGAGCAACCTAGATGCACGAAATGGTTGTCTGCTTACCAGAAGTAATCAAAGAGAGTCTTCATACTGTAGCACCAGGCACAGCAACCCGGAACTGTCCTTACCTGAAGAAGTGAGACACTAAAGCCACCGAGTGGGGCTCATAACAACTCCACAGTTCTTAAAGGGTGAAAGTCAGAGAGGGGGTTCAGAATTGTGGCAGACTGTTCTTCAGATGCAGTCCAAGAAGAAAATCACGTTTCCAGTTATCTTCAAAGATGATCCAGAGGCCAGTACGTCACCAGGTCCCAGAGAGAGTAAGCTAGAAACGATTGCCTACAGACTGCCACCTCTCTCTTCTGTAAGTTCCACAAATATCTACAGTACTGCCGCTTTCTTGAAGCCCCCATCATCATTCGATACCATCAAAAACCACAATATTGGTGACTGATGCACTACCTGGATGGAGACATTTGAAGATTTCATTGATGCACTTGAAGAGCCTGATAACAAAAAGTTTATCAAACACATCAAAAATCTTGCTGGAGATGACATAAAGGAAGTCATTAAAAAAATGCAGAGGAAGTCACATACCATTAGATTAAGAAACCTTGAATATTAAATTCAATCCAATGCTAAATGCTGACTATGAAAGATATATTTTCAGTCAAGAATGACAGAAGGTTGGCGAAACCATTGATGAATTTGTAGAGACTTTACACACTCATCAAACACTGTAAGTTCAATGAATGTCATTTTTGATGAGGCTGTAAGTCTCAGGGTCATTGATAGATGCCTGTCTGATTCATTCAGACAGCGAATGTTGAGAGAAACTTTGAGTCTTGAACGAGTGTTAAGGCTGCTGAAGCTGCAGAGCATGCCGATCGACGAGCTGCTGACATGAAGGACGGAGGTCACCAGAATGAATCAGTCATGCATGTGAAAAGCAAGTCAAATCAAAGGATTGAAAGACACAAGGTGATGTCTACACGTAATAAGCAGTTATGTTTTAGATGTGGATTTTCGTTCCCACACAATAACAAATGTCTAGCCATTGAAAAGAAATCTAAGGGCTGTGGGAAGGAGAATTATTTGGAGACTGTGTGCAAACCAAAGGGAAAAACAAGTGTGTCATGGTGCGAAGACAAAATGGTCACCGTAACATTCCAGAAGCAACCTTCAATGCGCACCCACAAGGCCCAGAGTAGACATCATGTTTGACAAATCGACATTGAACGAAGTTGATTGTCATATAAATCATCATCAAACAGTTCATCCATATCAGAATCAAGTGAAAGTGAACAAGACGGTTGTGCCATGTCGATGTCTAATTCAGAAAAGTGTGTGCATGTTGGACTGGTCGCATGTGAAGAAAAATGTCAGTTGAAGGAAAGTTGAGATGTCAAAGCACCAAAGTCATTCAAACATTGTTAAAAATGTACGCTGAAAGTAAATGGATGTTGGATATCATTCATCATCGACAATGGTGCATCGATAAACATTATGCCTGAGGAGAAATATAATGAATTGCATCCCTTACCACACATGCCGTTGAAAACCAAAGTGTGTACATGGTCTGCATCAACACCTTTAAAAAGTCAAGGTTCATTTGTAGCCACAATGAAACACAAGAAAACAAAGGTGCAAGTACCCATCCATGTGCTTTAAGGAACAGCATCAAGTGCTTGTCTACTCACCTTCAGAACAACTGCTGAAATGAGACTGATTTTCATGAACTTTAACATGAATGCTCACCATGATATATTAAGTCAGTACCCTGCATTGTTTCATGGTTTGGGAAAGCTTAAGACTATGAAAGTAAAGTTGCATATTAATGAGGACTCAAAGACATAGGCGCATTGCTTTTCAGTTACAAGATGCTGTTGAAAAACAACCTGAATCGTTACTTAAGCATGACATAACTGAGTGTATTACTGGTCATACACCATGGGTTCTTCTCATTGTGGTAGTGCCCAAAAAGGAAAGTGAAGGAGTGGTATGCATGTGCGTTGTCATGCATCAGGCAAACAAGGCAATTGAACGGGAATGACATCCAGGTCCACACATTCCTGATATGATAACATAATTAAATGGTGCAAAGGTCTTATCTCACCTTGATTTAAATAAAGGTTATCATCAGTGGAACTCCAAGAAGATTGCCGGTACATTATAATCTTTTCCACGCATGTTGGTTTGTTTTGATACGAAAGACTAAGTTTTGGTGTGTCATCTGCTGCAGAACTGTTTAAAGACATCATTCAACGTATCATACAGCCTGTCATGAATGCTTTCAATTACAGCAATGACATACTGTTTTTCGCAGTTACACAAGAACAACATGATAACGCTCTTACACAAGTATGCCGTTTACTTGCCTAGGCAGGTTTGACTTTGAATGCAGACAAAAGTGAGTTATGTAAGACAAAACTAAAATTCTTAGGCCATATCTTTTCTGATGGGGTATGACACCAGATCCTGCTACAGTGCAAGTGCTGTCAAATGGTGATCCCCCACAAGATGTTTCTATGGTGCGTTCATTTCTTGGCATGGCCAGCTACTGTTCTAGATATATATGAGAATTTGCCTTAGTAAGTGCTCCATTGAGGGAGTTGACTAAAAAGAATGTTTCTTTTCAGTGATCCCATGAATGTGAGAACAGTTTTAAGAAAATCAAAGAATGCATGGCTTATTTCAGTCCAACACTTCATACAGTGGTTGTTCTTGATGCTAGCCCAGTTGGATTAGGTGCTATCCTTACACAGTACAGTGGACACCAGATTGCTCAAAGGCATATTGTGGCGTATGCAGGTAGGAGTCTGTCCCAACCAGTACGTGCGTACTCACAACCTGAAAATCTAGCCATGGTATGGGTGTGTGAACACTTCCATGTATTCCTGTACAGAAAGCCTTTTAAGGTGGTAACTGATCATCAAGCTATACCAACAATATTTGACAATCCAAAGGCCAAGATCCCTCCTCGCATTGAACATTGGGGACTCCGGCTACAAGAGTACAATTATAACATTGTGCATCATCCAAGAAACGATCGGAACCCTGCTGACTGCTTTTCCAGAGATCCCTTTGGAGGTCATGGCACTCCATTCAAGCTAGTTGAAGCATGTATCAACTTCATTGTAAAATCAAACACACCAGCTGCCATTTCATTAGCCCAGTTCATCACTGCCACAAACCGTACTAAAGTTGAAAGATTTAGTCGTAGAAACTGCACACTCGACCGCTCACCAGTGAGGTTGAATTTAAAAAATACAGGACTGTCAAAGATGAACTGTCCATAATTCTAGAGAGAGTTATATTACGAGGGTGAGAATTTTGATTCTGGAGAGTCTGTGGCAGAAAATGATTGAAGTGGCCCACGAAGGACATAGAAGAATCATTGCCAAAAACTAGACCGGGTCAGGTTTGCATTTCTCAACAAACGATGTGAGAAGGAATTAAAGGCTTGTCATCTCTGCAGCTGCCTATCTACAACAATTACTCAGCACACCCTAAACATGTCAGAACTCCCAAAGTATGCTTAGGATAGAATAGCCATTTACTTTTTCGGTCCACTCAACAACGGAAATCACCTAATGGTGATTGTGGACAAATACTCAAACTTTCCATTAATTGAGGATCTCTCATCCACCACTGAAGAATGAGTTATTGAGAGACTGGATGGCATCTTTATGACATAGGGTGTTCCAGCCATCCTAAAATCTGAGAGTGGCCCACTTTTTAATAGCCCAGAGTCGCAAGACTTTTTTGAGCATCTGAGTATAATGCATCAAAAGAGCACTCCTCTGTAGCCTCAGGCCAAGGAACTGGCTGAGAGATTTATGAGTATGCTAAAGAAAGCTGTGCGGTGTGCTAACCTTAAGAAGCTCAACTTACAAATTGTGTTAAACTCTACATTGAGAGCTTACTATTCAACACCTCATTCGACCTCTGGTGAAAATCTGACAATATTGATGTTCGGGAGAGCATTGATAACCAGTATACCCAATTGGACCAATCAGAGAGAAAGAGATGAGAGTGCAACTCGTACTAGGGATTTGGTTCAGAAACAAAAGATGAAAACATATGCTGATCAAAGACGACTGTGTCAAAATCATCATCTTCTAAAGAGGAGACATAGCGGTCGCACGACATATGCGGAAAAGAAAATCTGATGCTTCTTTTGATGCAGAACCTTTCCAAATGGTGTTGACCAAAGGACAAATGGTGAATGCCCAGCGCTCTGGGAAGTCTATTACCAGAGACTCTTCTCACTTTCAGCATTTGATTCCTAGTTCATTAGATGTCCATGGTGAAAGAGAGACTGATTCTGAAGCACCACTGACTGCTGATGCTGTTTCACCTTTCCAGCAGATCTTGGATCATGATGGCGATGGGTGTCAACTTTGCAATACACGTTCAGGCTGAACAATTACAGCACCAAAGAGATTAATTGAAGAGATTTAAACATTTTTATGTGTATATTGTTTTAAAATTGGTAAGTTTTCATTTAACAGATGGGGTGATGACAATACCCTTTTGGCTCCTGATGAACTCCGTAGAGCTATGATGTAATGAGTGGAGTGTATGTCAGTGAAAGCTGCTTTTGGAATGTTGAATTCGCAGTTACACGCAGACGAATAAAGACGTGTGATGCCAAGCTCTGTGTGTGGCATTTACGAGTACCCTGGCTGGAAGACGCTATAAGTAGCATGTTTTCAGTCCTATTATGGGCCTGATGCCCAACAAGAATGGTCTAACAGTTTTGAGTAATCTATATGGTTCGAGAGTATTGTTGGTAAGGACGACCACTACCGTAATTGAATTTATGGTCTTTCATTTGTTGCTATTTGAAAGTTACTTCTGTTGAAGGATATCAGTCAGTTGGCGCTGTTCTCATGACATCTGTAGATTAGTTCCCTTTCAGGTTGAAGCATCAACATACCCATAGGGTTACCCTGTCAGCAGAACTCAAAAGAATGATTCATTCATGTTGAAGTCAGAACTGACTATGAATACCTCTTGTTTTTTTGGATGTATATGTATATATATGCACATATGTGCTTTTTCACTGAGCACTCTCTGAACCTTGAGACACCTGCACTGATTTCTCAACCCATGATGTGATGACGTTGTGTAAATAATATATCACATTAGCATTGTACATAAGGGCCTTGAATTGCATCAATTGATACACTACGACTCCCAAAGTGGATCAGTTACCAGTGGGGTGGCAGTATAAAATAGAGGATTGAAGATTCGTTATCATAAGTTAAAGTAATAATAACTGCACCCTGAAGTTGGGTATTGTTGGTGAGCCCTGTTGCATATTGCCTTAGATGCGCACAATGCCTAAGTTAGCACTCAGCAAGGTGATGTCGCTACACTTCAACCGTCACCACTCTTCAACCGGTTGAGTCTGTAAGTAAACCATACTGAGCTCCTCTGTCGTCTGGCTGTGTTGTTCAAGTATATTTGTTGCATTCTTTTCTTGAGTGCTTTTGAGATGCTTTTTTCCGATTTCTTTATTCATATCAACTAACCTACAGCCCCTGACTGAATCATCCACTCACAGTGTAGCTATGATTTGAGCACCACAACATGGCTACACTGGTGCTACCCAAAGCCAATGTCTCCAAGTGCATTGTGCATCCAATCAGATCATTACCCAGCCAAACCATACTGCAAAGCATGTTAACTGAAGTAAAAGGATGGTAACTTGAGTTTCTATCAGAGGCACAGATAGTCAATATTTACACTGATAAGACATCTGGGGGGATATTAACAAGGAACTGGTGCAGCGCAGTGCTGCACACAATTTAGCAGCACCACACTGCGTCATTAAAAAAATGCAGGGATGTGCTGTGTTTACAAGAATGCGGCGCACCCCTGTGTTTTCCCTTGCGCTGGCGCAAAAACAAAAGCTGTCTAGCACCAACACAGACACCCTTGCACCATGGTGCAGGGAATGATTGTTTATGTTCCTGCACATAAACAATCTTTAAAGGAGATTTGCTGTTTCTATGTGTGCTGCAGAATGCAGCACACGTAGAAAGAGCAAAAATGAGGAGAAATAAAAGTATTTCTCCTTGTTGCACCAATCTAATGCCTGCTATCGGTGGCGTTAGATTTTGGCACTGCCTCAGATTAACAGATCATTGTAAGTCTGGGGCAGCGTCAAAAAGCAATCAGTGTTGACGCGGAATGTCCACAGCAACACGCATTGCATGCCCCTTTCACGCAGAAACTTGTATGAAAGGCACGATATTTACAAAGCAGAATTAACGCCGCTTTGCTAATATGGAGCAGGGCATTGTGGCACCGAAACGTCGGAAAACGTGACATTCCGGTGGCGCAATCTCCTTGTAAATATGCCTCCTGGCTGTAGAAAAACTGACCACCGATTTAGCACTTCCTATCTGGCCACTTGGTAAAACACTTTACAATCGACCTTGCTTTATGAATAATCCACGTGGATGGTATGGATAAAGCATACAGATTTCTTCTCTGTATTGCCATTTCTCCTTACTTTCATATAAGCTATCGAAGCCAATGCATCATCTCCAGCCTCATCACTGAGGCAAGCTCCCTTTCTCAACCCAAGACAGGGCTACGCACATTTCACAGCTCCAACACTCACTTGGGGCTCATCGGGATATTGTCAGAAGCAGCTCAACTTGGCAATCATGTACTTGCACGTAGTTTATCTCCCTCCACTATTCAAATTAGATTACAATAAGGACCTCGCTCTGAACATCTCTCTCTTTTCAGTCACATGTTTCCCCTCCCCCATCTTCTCTCATGGGTGTCCTCCTCAAGACCTACATCTGAAAGCAGTCCTGGTGTTGAGGAGCCGTCCATGGCATCAGGTTCGCTCAATATCCATTTGAATTCCATCAGGGTTTACCTTAATGTTAGTCTGAGGTGGAGGGTGACATTTAGGGCAGTGCGACCCCTGCGGCCGCACTGGGCCCTGACCTGGAGGAGGACACTGACCTGAGGGGGAGGGGGCACTGTGTTTAGCATAATTTAAGATTTAAAAGCACCTGCTGCAGTGATCCTTGGCGTCCAGCTTTCAGGCAGCAATAAAAATGTCAATATGCCTCCTGTGATTATTGGTCTTTCTAGAGAGAGTGAATGAAGTTTTGTCTAGTCACAGTTTTGGCTCAACATAAAGTAGCGCAAAGGGTTAGTATGCCTGCTGGAAAGAACAGATCTGTATTTTAACTGGATAGCTGAGTGGATCACTAAAGCCAGCCTTAACCAGCGTTTTAAGACAAATGAAATGTATGTGAGAGAAGTGCTATGGAGAGATGAGGGGAACTTTTACTAGGTGGTAGTGAGGGAATCTTAGGAGGATGTCATGGGTTAGGGGAGGTGCCAAGAAAGATTGTGGTACTGGGCACCACCAGCGCTAAAGCCGGTCCTGAGTGACATTGATTTATCAGTTCCACATAACTGGAATATGAATCATTCAAACACCTGCTTATGTTGTGCGTAACAGGCACTACGTCATCATTCAAAGGCCAAATCATTCATTGCCTCCAGGAGAGCTGAATTACACCTTTCCCCTGATCTCCCCAACCCCGTTCCATTCATGGTGTTCTTTTCAAAGCGCCCTCTTATCAACAGCGATTACATTTGCTGAGTTGCTGCGATATCATTTAGGCCAAATGGCATGCGATGTCACTTCTGAAACTCCTATAATGTTGTTGAATAGACATCCATCTTTTTATGTTATAGACTATGTGTGCCATGTATGGCAGTCGTGAAGCTAAATTCAACTGATATACGATCATCTTAACTGAGAGTTCAGTTGCTGAATGGACATAAAGACTGCATTATTTTCTTACCTGCCTGGGCACTTGGGCTTCGGGAACAGTGCAGTGTGAACACCTCTAATGAGGGTCACTGACCTGATTGCACTGGTTTCCTGGCATAGTAGGTGATAAAATGCTGAACGGCAGTAGAGTTCAGTTCTGCTCAGAAATGTGCTCTCAACAGTATCCTGTTCAAGTTGTTGGAAGAAAATGAAAGACTTGGAAACATGTTACTAGTCATTCTAATTTTCATTAAATCGTATAAATATGCTAAGCGCTTTCAATGAAAGTAACTTGCTTTTTTGTTGATTTTGATTGTCTCTTGCAAATACATAAATGACAGATTCAAGAGAAATGATATGAAGAAACTTTCGTACATACAAAACGATCTAATATGATTATTCAACCATGAGGTATAACCTGTACAATAGCTCTGACATATGGACAGCTGCTGAGGTACAGGCTACAGGTCCAGGGGCCCCAAGGGAGGCCATACTGTTTATGTAGCTTCAGGCCTCAGGCTGGGGGCTTTATGAGCACTGTGATCTCTCATGAGGTCTGTAAACATACTCTTCGAACCAGAAAAGTACAGTCTGTGTTTCGTTTATAAAATCCCCACAATGTACATTTTTAAGGTCTGGATTGACAGCGCAACTGACACCAGGCAATTATGTGAGCATCACTAGAGCGAGGCTTCAGCTCCGCCCACATGTTGGGAACCAGGAGTGCATGTTTTGATTGGGCAGACGTTGTGTGCTTTCACACAAAAAGTACTTGCTCTCCACAGAGCTGTGATCATCTTGTTTATTTATCCAGACAGCTGAGCTTGAACTTTCAGGGGCACACACATGACAATGAATGCTAGAAAAGTGTCTTAGATAACTAGATAATTGATGGTGTTTATGCTTTAGATAGGAGAAGGGCACCCAATAACCTTCATGGATTTTTAGGTCTGTCACATCACCTCTTGACCTACACCAATAGTATTCTACAGTTCTTTGCTTCCACACAAAATACATATTAATGCCCATCTATTTACGTGCAATTCTTCACATTACCTTACAACATTCTTTTAAAGCCAGACCTGTTGGCATTGCTAATGCTTGTTCCATTTCCAAATGTTTACATTGTTAGTAGTGCAAAATAGTAATTGTCCATTACATGAACGTTGAAGAGTTTTTGAAGGTGGATGCGTGCACTGTTTCAATGGGTCATGTTATTGTGGCCTTTTGGTGCATTGTTGTGCTACTTAATTCTTTGTGTAGTTATAGAGGTATTGGGTTTTGGCAGTGCTGAGTTTCTGTTCAGCTGTGTGGTCTGTATTCTCTTGTCAGGCAGTGTTGCTCTTGTCTGGTGCATTGTTATGTTGTAGTTTTGGGTATTTGTGTAATTGTGTTGTTTGGTTTCATTTTTTGTAATATTGTATTGTGGTGGTGTTCAGATCTGTCTTGTTTATGGCTTTTTCAAATACATGTGTGTGCTGCTGTTATGTTGTGGAATTATTTTGAACTGATGTGTTGTGTTGAGTTGCTGAGTTGAGCTGTTGTGCTGTACTTTTAGTTGGTGGCTGTGATGTACTTTGCTATGTATTTGTTTGTTGATGTTGTATGGTACTTTGGGTATATATGGTGCTATTACTTCCATGTTCCCAATACGGTGTCTTTTCTTCTTTGCATCTAGCTGTGTCATTGACTGACATGTGACCATCAATATGCCAATTAGAAAACAGAAGAATCCATATGGGTTTCATATTACTTCATATGGGCTTCATATTCCAAACTATATACAGAATTCATAAATGCATATCTCTTATAAAATGCTGGAATATGGCATCCTGACACTAAGAAGATCAAAACATTGAGAAAGAAAAAGAGAATTAGAGCAATTTCAACAACTTTGAGGCATATTTACAAGCCCCCACCGCAACGTCACTTTTCCTGACTAAGTGGTGGCGATAGGGGCTTCCCCTTATTTTTTACTAGGCAACGTTAACCTACTTAACGTGGCTCAATGCCGCCTTGTAAATAAGGCACCCTTTGACGCTATATTTAGCGTGAAAGGGGCAGGCAATGGGTGTTGTGGTGGGCATTCCACCGCAACACCTATTGATTTTGTCGCTGCCCCATATTTACAAGTATGGCATAAATATGGGGCAGTGCCAAAATTAAGATCAGGACAACCTGGTCTTACCGTGGCGCAACGAGGAGAAATGTTTAATTTCTCCTCGTTTTTGCTGTTTCCATGTGTGCTGTGTTGTGCAGCACACATAGAAACAGCAAACGGCCATTGATTGTTTATGTACAGGGAGGTGTCCCTTCCTGCACATAAACAATCGTTAAAAAAATGACGTTTTGCAACTTCTATGTGTGCTGCATTAAGCAGCACACATAGAAGTTACATATGCAGCACACATAGAGGTTACAAAACAACATTCAGATTGTTTATGCAAATAAACAATCTTCACCTGCAACGCAAGCACTCTTGCACTAAGGTGCAAGCAAAGGTGTCTGCATTAGTGTTGGGCAGGCGGAAACGAAGGGCTGCACCATATCCTTGTAAACACTGTGCAGCACTGCGTTTCAGAAGTAGCGTAGTGCGGCGGTAAGCCAAGTAGGCTAAAGCCGCACTCCGCCAATTCCTCCACAAATTTTGAGGTGTTGTCTAAAGAAGAAATCCGTGGATGAAGATTTGAGAGTCGCAAGAGGTGAATTCTAGATGTTTGCGGCCATATAAGAGAACAATGGCCCCTGACATGACTCCTCTTAACCCTTTGGCAAACGAAGAGTGGGACCTGGTCTATGAGCGCTCTTTTCTTCTTAGGTAGGGTAGGGCCTGCATTCTTTAAAGCTCTATATGCCAACCATACGGCCTTGAACATGCATCTTTGTTGCACCCAGAGCCACTGTAAAATGAACTTATGCCTTATGTGGAAGTTTCGTAATCAGCCAGGCGGTTGCATTTTAAGCTAGTAGTAGCCTACTAATATGATAGGTCAGAAAACCTAAATAGGAGTTCTCGTAACCTAAGCAGGAAGAAACATGAGCCTGGATCACAGTTTTCTACGCAGTCAAAGGAGGGAGATGAAAGACTTTACTCCCTGTTTGAGACCTGCTGCGGCAACCGTTACCTCCTCCACTGCCCCTCTGTGTCTCTAAACTCCTTACCTTCCCCAAGGTTGACTGACCCTCTCCAATGGGATGCCTCCCCCTTTGGTGGCGTCAGCCATGTAGCGCCGCCTTCAAGGGGCACTATAATGGAAGCTTCCTATACTGACTATTGAAACGGGCTGACAAGCATAATGGTTGCAGCAACCACTTTAGATGAGGTTCTGAGAGCTTTGATTGGGCCGGGCCCTGCCGGTGCTCAGCAGCGGTAGTTCTAAAAGGTACGTTCTGGGACGTGTCACTCTCGGGCTCTCCATTTTTGCCCTCACCCTTAGGGTGGAAAGAAAAAATTCTTAACCGGTCAGCAAAACCACCCTTCACTGCCTGTGATGTAACTTCAAAGAGACTCGCTATAGTTCTTTCACAGTCTCACCATTTCAGAACTGAAGCATTTTCATAGCTGTTGCTTATTTATTCTATGCAGCTAACAACCACTGACAAAGCCAACAGCCCTGGCTTGTTATAGATGTAATGTTACTTGTATTATATGCCTGGGTGCAAAGACAGAAGCAGCAAAATACCAGGACGGGCGGCACACTATGCTAAGCACAGATTTTTAGCTTACGCGTTTTTTTTTCACCTCTGGGTAAAAATGGAAACGCTTTTAAAGGCGGTAAAAAGAAGTATTCATGTTAATTGGGCCCTTTTGAACTGATAGAATTGTGAAAGTAGTCAATGGTTTACCTTATAATGTTATGAATTTAGCAAATATTGGTGGAGAATGCGAGGGCAGCAAGGTGAATATCGAAGCACAGGCTGCAACAAGCATCTAATAAGAAAAAGGTTTAACGCGCTTATCTGCTGTGGGTGGGGATAATCCACTCGAATCCCACCAAATGAAAACATCAAGAGTCAAGCTATTGTTAGCTGTGTGCAGCCTCTGCTGCGGGTCCTTGTCGAGGGTCACAAAGTCCAGAAAGACGGCGCCCAAAGAGGCCCAGCAGCAGCAGCGGTGAGATCCGTAGACTCCGAGGAGAACAGAGTAGTGCCCAGGCAGGCAACTAGAGTCAAATTTCGGGGGGGGCTGAAAAATATTTCGGGGGGGGCTAAGTCTTCCAGCCATAGGCAGAATGGCTGTAAGAAGGGGTGAAAACACAACAATAGCCTCATTAACGAGTAAATGGTCTTTTAAAGACCCGTGAAGTACTCTGGTGCGGCTGCAATTAGACGGACGCCAGCCCGCGAGGCTGTCTCAGCCGGGCTGTCACACACGACGGGGGGGGGGGCTGAAGCCCGGTGAGCCCAATGGGTGTTGCGCGCCTGGTAGTGCCGGCCCTCGAGTGGCGCTTTCAGTCGAAATGCACGCGGCTTACGTCCAGTTTGCAGCACGTTTCTTTGGACCGCGTGATGCCTTTTGTGTGTTTTGTATTTTCTGTGTGGTGGACAGTGGTAGGCAGTTAAATGTGAGGACACAGTGATTTACACAGGCCTAGGATGCATGCATGGGATGGCGCGTGATTTGTTTAAGAAAGTCCACCAAGCCTTTATTTTGCTTGAATGTGGAACACACCTCAGTGAAGACGAGGAATTTGTGAAAGCGCTCCAGCACCTTCGCACCACCAACGCCGATGCGAGTGTGAAGGGAACATGTGCGCTGTGGAAATGTGCAGGACACTCCTCTCCAGGCTGCTGTGTGCAGCTGAGAAGCATCTAAACCGGTCCCCAACAAGGATCGTATCTGTGCTGTTGACTTCACCCCACATGCTCTTCGGCTAACACGACAACGCCTTTGTTTTCCAGGGTGACGCCGTCTTCTGAAAACCCCGGCGGAGCCGCCTGCAGCACGAGCCAAGGGAAGCCCTCATTGCGGAGAATCAAAGGGCGGACTCACAGGAGCAAGAGCCTGGACAGCCTGGACTTCAGTGAGCTAAACGTAAGTGCAGTTCATGCGACGCTGCTGGCTGCCTCCTTGGGGCCAGGGCATGTACTGTTGAGCTGTGTGTGCGGAACACGCCTTTCCTCTGTTGCGGTCCTGAGCCATGCATGGGGAAGCCATATGATAAATGCATATGCATGACCATGGGACAGCAGTGTGTCAGAGACACAAGATCATTTTGAATTATAGTAATTGAAGAATTAAAAAAAAAACATGCTACTTGGTAATTTTCATTGTTAGACAAGAAAAAACGATTACACCTTCTTATCTCAGTAACAAATGACCACTGGTAAAAATAAAACGTTGTTGATCGCAGAACATTGTGTGTGATCAGTTTACACCATGAGCTGCCTGAAAGTCCATGTGGAGGGGATCCCCAGGCTTCAGAAGTTTAGGGGTCCCGGAGAACAGCAATTACATGCCACGCCTCTGCGCCTACACCAACACATGATGTTGGCGTACCGGCAGAGTGTGTCTACCTCATTCGTGGTGTGGGTCAAATGTCCGCACTGCTCCCTGCCCACACAAGGCTGCCCTCTGGCCCACCTTGACTGTACCCCGTTCCTGGCTGGGCGTTGTAGGGGACAGAAGAAAGCGAGTTCTTCCACATGATGGAACAGCATTTCCTTTGTAAAATGATGTTCCTGTACACTCGATGAATCTACATGCAATGCATTTATGAGGCAAAAGTTGTAATGTTCACGTTTTTAAAACCTGCATATTCATGAGTGTCAACATGAAATGTTGTTTATTGTGCGGTGTAAGGAATGAATGAACAAGAATCTGATTGCACTTGTATAACCTGTGGCGAGTGCCAATGAACGCATTTTTAATTAATAACTAACACAAGAGATGGAAGGCTGAAATCAATAAAGGACATGGGGTGAAGATGTACAGGTTGTCTGAATAAATGTGAAATATGATTGTTTGTTCTAATTAGTGTGAGGAGTTAGGGACGCGCCAAATAAAAATTGTTAAATGTGGTTGAAGATTGAGTTCCAAAGCGAGGCAGCAAGGCGAGGACCTTTTGTTTGAAGAATATCCTGCTGGTAGACAAGATCTATAGCAATATTGATGACTCATGGATTTACAGGTGGCCGTGCCTGTGTTATATCCTGGTTACTACCACTGTCTCATAGGGCATCTTGTGCATCGTATTCTTCATAACCAGGAGAGAGAGGTGACGATTAAAGGAAATTGATATTGACCTTCCAAGTGAGTGTAATGAAAAGGCGCTTGAGGTATGACATACGTCTAACACATTGGCAGAAGAGTCCAGTGATGTATAAATGAGGCAGTGGCTTATCAATACAAGCTTTGCTGGAGGGAATGGCTTGAGATATATACTTAGACCATCCCATCTTCTGTTCTACTATAATCGTGTATATAGTTTTTTTCTGTTTCGAGTGTTGTTTCAGGAATGTTTTCTGGAAATTATAGGGTGCAAACCGAGCAACAAAGCAACTGAGCTCTGTACAAAAGTAGGGGACAAGATGGGTGACTATGACATGTTGGGGTGGGGGTGTACACGGGAGAGGTGTATCTTATAGGGTTTGAGAGAATAGGGTGCTGGTCATTGGTGGTGAGATTGTAGGGTGTTATGATATACTCTGCAGAGAGAAATGTATTCATTTTCTTTTGGAAGAGGAGGCGAAATCAGCAAGTTAGAGTATATACGGCTTGTACAGCTGCAAAGTACTGCATGGACTCTTACGTCTCTGCAACAGTATAATGGTAATTCCTCCAACTTATGTTTCGTACAGTAGTATTCAAGAACTTTGGTTGGGATTCAAACTAATGCAGTTAGAGACGAAATGCTTGTAACAGAACAGATTGTTATAACCTACTACATATCTTACAAATTGTTTTATTTGTAAATATTTTTTAATGATTTCAAAATTATTACACTATCTATATATTTATGACACTTTGATATATTATAAGACGTATAAGGACAATGTTATAGTTTTTGGGAGAACCATTATGGAAAAATAACAAAAATATTAGTCCCTGGTTACAATATGTTTGTTTCAGAACCCTTGGAAAGAATTCTTCCAAGTACACCACCTGGATGCGTGGCCCATTTGGTACCTAGCATTAGAATTAAAGATGTAATAGTCATTACAAATCTGAACACTTATAGCTGAATTACTAATTTATTTGTAAGGCTTTTCAAGACACAATCTGTAAAAAATAAAAAGGGTATTTTAGTGACTGTTTAGTGGAAGTCAATACAGATACATCACTATAGGTCTCTCACCTAATATCAAGACCCTTTCCGCTTTTATAGATAGTTTTTACTTCATCACAGCTTTTATAAGGGTAGTGGAGTCTTCATTCAGTAAAATTAAATCTAAATAAAAACGTAGTTGACCACATTCCACAGTGGCTCCTAAACAGCTTTGTCCAGACACTAGCCCCACCCTTTATTGAGACTTTGAACAAATCCCTTCAGGAAGTGTGGTTCCCTCCACCATAAAAATTAGGATTGGTATATAGAAACACACCTTCACCATGTCTCGAACAGGAAGCTCCTATCCCTTTATACCTTATACCCTGCTGGCAGTAGTCTGAGATCATAATTATTTCCATAGCTTTTTCCATTCTAATGTTATCAAATCATGCTTTGGACAAAACCCTGGATAGAGACCGCTCTTAAGTCTATCATAAGATCAGATGTTGGATGCGTGGAAAGAGGTGATAAGCGGACCTAGACAAGGGGGTATGGGAGTCTAGAATGTAGAGTTCTGCTTCTTCAAATCATTGCAGGACTCGTACTGGACACCCAAGAAAGGTTCCGCAGCTGGCTTGCTACATCACTCAAACTGCTGGAGGCGTGCAAGTCAGGATGCAACACTACACAAATCCTCTGTCATTATTCAAACATGAATCCTTTCTGGCCTTTGATTGGAACTATCATAATGACTAGTCCTTTTGCATAATACAAATGATTTACCCTACACTGACAAACCATGAACGAAGTTTGGTGGCCACAGCTATAACATTTGTCAAGGACTGTCTTCCAAGACATTGCCGATAACCACAACTTCCTACATATTAAGAGTGGCTCCACCAAATGCATAAGCAAGGCTGTTATGGGAAGATTCTCTGCAAACTGCAGGATTCCATGCAGATCTTTCTGTTGGTTTGGTCGCTGTTCTTAGCCTCTCCACACACAGACGAATGGCGACTGGGAATGCAACCTCCCTTCGAGGATTGGAAGGTTCCCCTCCCTTTTCACCCATCCTCTCACTTTGCCTCCCCCTTTCCTTTCCTCTCAAACTCTTTCTTCCTACTCCCCACAGCGCTCCTGCATAGTGGTCTTTCATCAGTATAGTCCCACTCCTCAGAGCCTGAGGACAGCACCCACCTCCCCATGATTTGAATGTGGCAGTATACTTTGGCATTGAAGATTATACCAGAAATGAGTTTCATTGGCATAATATTGCACAAAACATCATATAACGTATTTCAATGTTATATTGGTTTCCTGTCTGAAATAGTAGAGACAGATATGTACGAATGAGCTTTGCTGTGGATCATTTACTGTTTTTGCATATATAATTTCTGGTATTCCATGTTGGGTGATATGGATCTGTGTCGAAAAACAAAATTAAATAATACAAAAAACAGCTGACCCCGATAATCATTACATGTTGATAGTTTTAGAACTTTCTAGGGTCTTCAACATGATGGATAATCCAGTACACTTACTAATTCATGATATGATCTTGAAGGTCTCTGGTCCAGTCATTCTTGAATACAATACCTCTTGTCACAAAGCACCATAGATTGTAGACTGACATAAATAAATAAATCCGGTATTTGTAAAGCGCAAACTAATCACCTCTTAAGGGTTTCAAGGCGCTGGAGGCCATCGGGAGATTAAGTGAGCTATTGCCCAGAGTCACATGATGCTGAGCTGAGCTGCCGTCAGCACCGGGATTGAGCCGTGAGCCCCGAGGTTCGGAGTCAGCTGCTCTGGCCGCTGTGCCACACCTCTCCCACATAGCAATACCTCTTAGCCTTATGTGTTTAATGTCTACATGATGCTCTAAATAATCTAATTACCAACCAAAATTTAAGATGACAACCATACGCTGAAAATACAAAATTTACATTTGGTTGTTGATGGGAAAGCTCTATGGGAGGGCTTAATATGACATGACTAGACACAATTAGTGACCAGAGGAAAAGCAGCTGGCTTCAATTAAATGTCACTAAAGCCCAACATGATATTTGTAAGTACACCATTGCTAGAAAATCATTATCAATGTTAATCTCAGTCCATCTTCTTTGAAAACATTGATAAAATTCAAGACAAAGTTGTAGACCTACAGATTTGCTTAAATACTGAATTGTCGCGCTTCCCACATATCCATGCATTTGGAAAGGGTGCCTACTCCCAGCCCATCAGCTAAGGAAAATCTTTTCCTTTATAGACTAAAAATAAAGACTAAAATCATGAGAGCTATAATACACAGAAAATAGACTATTGTAATAGATTGTTTTGTGGTCTGTGTAAAAAATTTGCTGCTAAAAGTGCAGATCATCCAAAACGCAGCAGAATGTTTTAGCTGCAAAAAAATCTCACATCAGCTTCCAATTAGAAGCATTTGTCTTATAGTCTTGCTACTACATAAAATCCACACAGAAAAAGCCCCCGTTGTCTGAGGAATAAAAATCCATAGGTGTCAAACCTACCCAAAAGGCCTTTTGGCCGGGGTCTCCTAGTAGAATCAAAATTTGACTCGCCAAAAAAAGTTTTCAGTTGCTCCAGAAGAATCCAGAGTGCTTATGTAAAGTGCAAAACATCTGTTGCTTGTGTAAGCTGAATCTTATATAACTCTTCCGTATTTTCTGTACAGTGGCCATAGGACGAATGGTTTGCACTAAAATTTCCCATTCTGTTCTAATAACGTAATTTGAGTTGTTTGTTGTAGAGCTACCTATGCATGTTTTTGTATTTTGGATAGTGTTGTTTGCTGCATTCCATCCAAGTTGAAATTTTATATATATACACATCTTTTCGTTTTAATTCTATTCCAATCTATAATTTAAGACGATATACAATGTAACTGTTCTAACAACTCCGACTGTACAAAGAGTCTTCATATTAAAGACGTAACACAATATCTCATTTATCCACGTATGTTGCACATTTGAGGTCTTTGGATACATTTGATGAGAATGTAAAAATAGAAATTAATTGGCATGTCGATCAACTGTCAATATATATTTTTATCAATTATCGACACAGTGAGTTAGAAAGCAATGCGTGCATGTAAATTCAGCTTTCATGTGCAAATTGCTTTATTTATGAATGGAAATTCATATTTCGTATTCACAAAACTTAAATTGACACTTCTAATCTCATTTAGTCACTCATATTATTGTAGCAATATGGTTTAATTTTACGTAGGAAAATATCATAGACATGAATTAGGGTTATCTAGGGGAAACATATGCTATCCCTGGTTTGTCCTATGGTAGACCTGACAGGGTGCCACCCCTGGTATCAGAAGTTATAAAGGCAACAGCAGGAACAGAAAGTAACAAGCATTGGTAACGCTGCACTCTGTTTTGGACAAAAGGTTAGCCAAATTATACATTCCCAAATGCCGTAACTCAATGCTAATAAGGATGAAATCAACTTACTTAAACCTGTGTGCACCTACCATAGGAATTGTAATCTTAGAAATATTCTGGTGAATTCAAGAATTGTGAGTGGAGGTGATTATTGTCAAAAGTCTATTACTGGTCAAGATCCAATTTATGGCAATCATAAACTTGGTCACTTCCATTCCTGTGATGGAGCCATAGTATCATCCATGATTGACGATAAAGGTATGCCGCTAGTCTTAAAGGCAATGATAAGCTGCCATACATCTAATGTGATCTACTTGATTCTTTGTTCATGTAGTTCAGGATATGTAGGCGAGATGGGGCATGAATTTTGTGAAGGAGAGAATTACATGAACAGCATTGAGTTGAATATATATAAGAGAATGTCAGTAACTCCTGTGCCTTTAGTTGGAGTTAAATATGTTGCAGAACGTTGTTGCATCTTGTTCCTTCTGTTGGACTTTATAAAGCTATTGGATAGATCATAGCTTGATTTATGGTATGCAACTATGGGAAATTAACACTAGGGAGTCATCCTAAAATTGTTATCCAGGTGAATAGGTGATTTAGGAGATTAGCATAGTGCTTGCGCGATGACGCATCACATCATCTCACTGGTACTGAGACAGATATATTGGAGAATAATGGTGTCTCCTAATCTTTCTCATGGATAGCATAGAAACACCAGCAGATAGGAATCCTAGGAATTAAAGAAAGTTAATGACTTGATTTGATCTGTCAAAGGCCCTGGTGTTGGTGTTTGTTGGCGGTGCTTGTATTTGATATTGCAATCACGAGGGTGCCATTCTGTGTTTGTTACGCTAGTATGAAATGAGGTTTGAGTTGGCTATAGGAGGGGTCAATGAGGATCAGTTTTGAGTCCTATTTTGCCTCAGCTCTTGGCCACTACACCTGGAATTTTTTCACTCGTCATAGATGGACTTGTGATCGAGGTATATTATTCATTTTTGTTTTTTGTCATGGATTTTTTTATTTACAGAATCAACAGTTGTAAGGGTATTGGCCAGTCTATATTGGACATGTTACCTGTATGAAACCATATTGATTAACAATTCACTAGAAGATATTTCTCATAAAAGCGATATTTTCTTGATTGAGACTCTTTTATGTTTTGCAAGAAAGAAAACGTAATGGTGATTAAGGTATGGAGTTTGGCATCTGAGAGTATTATCTATACATCAGACTGTATTTAGGGCAGACTTTTGCTAATTTGTTTATTTGTTCATAGTAAATAGCTGGAAGTTTATTCCCCAGCTTTATATTTATATTCGTGGAGTTTGTCCCGTTGCGGATCGCTCTTTGGACTTTACTATATCCATATATGATCATGGTTGCTTGGTGATGGCAATAATGAAATAACCCTTGAAGGACTACAAATGTTGGCATGTTTCTTCCACATTTGTATCAGAATTAGGAGGTGTATTTGTGATTTAAAGAGGTTGATGATGGGTGTCACTAGGGTGTTAGCATGAGTTTTTATGGTGGTGGTTTTTGGTGCAGCTCTGGATTTATTTAGATTGAGTACACACACAATATAAAATACAGAGTTTTGTTTATATTCATTAAATTCCTTGGCATCTAGTCTCGCGAGATCAGGTCAAAGTACAAAAATATGACTGACCGTGATGCAGCGCAAGTTAGATACAAAAAGTGGATTCAGCCCTGTCGGCGCTTACCTTCAGACTTAGACAAAAATTCCAGCAAAAAGTGGTTGAGAAAGTAAAGAGTTCAGCGGGGTTAGATGACAGACAGTGTCTGAGGAGGAGGCATCATTGTCAGGAGCTTCTGGACAAAGTCGCAGTAAAGATTTTAAGGTTTGGATTAAGTCATTTTTGTGGAAGTCGAGAATCTCCAGCGGGACGAGAGTGTAGGATGTAGCCGACAAGGGCTCTACAAGACCGGATGTGCCTTCTGTGAAGAACTGCTGAACAGGATGTGCTGCTGCGGAGAAGAACATAGTGGGAGCTACCACAAAGTTAGATCGACTGGCGATGCACCTTGGGCGGATAGACGAGCAGGTGAGTCCCGCCCTCCTTTCTCTTCTCAGAGCAGATTTTAATCACAAAATTTCTTAGTACCAAGTTTTGGATTTAGCTATCTAGGCACCTTTAGCACCTCTCACAAGGGTCAGTCAAGAGCTGTGGAGGAATCACTTGGAGGGTTGGGATTCACTCAGGATGGGTCCAAGTGCTGGTTCAAGATGGATGGAGCGTTTTCTGTCCCTGAGACTCTGATCAGGAGGCCAGGCAACTAGGAGTCACTTTGATAGTCCTGGTTTCAAGCAGTGGAACAGGGCTCAAGTAGCAGGGCAGCCTTCTGAGGGTTCAAGGCAGGCTCCAAGCAGCAGAGTAGTTCTTCAAGATGTAGCAAAGCAGTCCTTTAAAATACACAACTGACCACAGCAGCATGCAATCCTTTGAGAGTCCTTTCGCTGGTCTAGAAAGTAAACTGAAGAGTAGGTCTGAGGATCTATTTAATACCTGGAGCCTTCATTGAGGTAGGAGAAGTTTCTAGAGATTACCTTTGAAGTGCTTTGAGTTTCCCTCCTCCCCTGACTCCAGGCTAGCTTCATGAACAATGAAACAAGTACTTTGTGTGAAGGCAGGGCACAGCCTATTGATTTGCAAGTGGGGCTGTGCCGAGCTCTGCCCCCAATTTTGCCAGTGATGGCCTAACCAGGCACACTTAATCGCTCTTTTCTATGGCTGTTTGGAAAGACTAAACAAAGTCCAACTGCCTACTCCACCCAGTCCTGTGACATGGGAAAAGGCTGAAGAAACCAATTAGTGCAGGAAAAATGCAACTTTCTAAATGTGGCATTTTCAAAATTGTAACTTAAAATCGAACTTTACCATTAAAGAGGACACTAAACATGAAATCTTTATCTGTTCCTAATGAAACTTTGCACCTATTAAGTGTAATAAGGCAACCAAGTCCATTTTGTAATAACAATGCACCCTGCCCTATGGGCTACATAGGACCTACCTTAGGGGTGACATATATGAATGAAAGGGAGCTTAAGGCCTGTCAAGCAGGTTATTTGACAAATCAATTTCGGCCGTTTAAAAATTCATTCATGCTGCAATGGCTGACCTTTAACAAAAACAAGTTCAGCAAAATAGGAGGGTGAAGGCATAAGGTTTGGGGGAAGACCAACCTAAGGCTGACAGGTCTAACACTGATTAGAATACATTAAGCAGAAATAGAGATATGATTTTTTTAAGTGTAAAGTCAAACAGCACAAAGAAAAAGTAAAGTGGCAATCAAAAGTTACTGTTCACAGTTTACTGGGATGTAGATATCATTTCCATATAACTGTGATGGAGCAGAGACTGGATGTGTGTCTTCCTTCAAAGATTTTACCTTTCAAATTAGTCACTGATTACGAGAGTCACAGTGTCTTCATGTCTGAAATGATAAGGTTCAGGAAATGCTGAAAAATCCAGTGTGACCAATGGTGAAAAATCCAGAGTGACTATTAGAACTGGGGGTCTCTAGTTGGCAGAGGTAGTTCCCTTTGACCAAATAGGGACCCTTGCTTCTAGTCAGGGTAAGGGGGTACACTTCTAAGATAACCCCTGCTCACCCCCTTGGTAGCTTGGCACGAGCAGACTGGCTTATCTCAGAGGAAGTGAGTAAAGCATTTGTTAGCACATACAGTGATACAGCGAAAAAACTAAAAATGGACACCACAACAGTTTAGAAAAATAAGTAATCTTTACTAGACTTAACACAAGACTAAACAACACAAATCCACAATACTGTAAACAAAATAGACTTTAAATGGTAGATATAGCTCAGTTCAATGTCGATGTTAAATGCAACACTTTACTCTCAAAGTACCTTGGATGCGTCATGCAATACAAACAAAAGGGTCGCAGGGAAGGTGATGCGTTGGTTCCTTGCTTCGGGGGAGGTTCCCTACTGCAGCGCAGGGGAGGTGATGCATCGGTTCCTTAGCGGAGAGGAGGCGATGAATCGGTTTCTTACTGTGATGCTGTGCGATGCGACAAGATGGCGCCTCGATGCGATGTGAGAAAATGGCGTCTTGATGCGACGCGACAACGTTGGATGCAATGTGTGCACACCCGACAGCCGTGCAGCAAACTTGGTAACTTCGGAGCCGTGACAGACCCTGCGACATGCTTCTCCGGTGATGGGATGGCAACCTCTGCGGCGGCTGTTTGGAAAAAACTTAGCACTGGGTTCAGTGCTGATGTAATCTGGAAGGGCATGTAAACTCTAGAAACACAGAAATATAATACAAATCATGACAACTAACATGAAAAAATATATTAATTTTATTACTCTTTTTATTTGTTTATTTTAAAGATAGAATTTTTTTATTTATTTATATATATTTATAAATACAATTCATACAAAATTGACTTCACAACATAGATAAATACACATTTTAAATTTTTTTTGTACAAATTAGAACCACCTATCAATGTAAATTATGGTATAACCTGAGAAAAATATATCATGGATACAAATTGAAAATACAAATTTATCTGTGATAGCTGATCTAACAGTATATTAATTTCACAATAATCTGCATTGTCCTTATGCAAATGAACATATGATCAAAGCCGTATTTGAGGACACTGGCAATATTCGTAAAATACCAACGCGTTTCGGCAAAGCCGTCTTCAGGATTTTCATACCAGTGGTTACTAAACTAGGGAATATAAACACAATTGTGATCTAGAGTTTAGACACACTTTCAAAAATGTATTCAATATGTACATACATTACGAAAAACTTAATAGCATACACTAGATAAGAGGTCTAAGATAACTGAACCTGAACATTGCATTGAGTTACAATAAATTAATAAATAAATAACAATGAAACAATCTCTCTCACACTCACAAGTGAAGTAATACTAATCATGCAACTATACACAAAATATCCAAAGAAAAATCAATAATAAAAAAAATCAATAAAAGAATCATGCGAGTGACGCCTGATGTGAGATCCTATTTTCCTATGACTGAATTTGTTTATCTTATCAACAACAAAAAGAGGAGTCCATACTTAATAAGACGTTCTCTCTCTGATGCAAGAAACAAATTAAGATCTAATTTTATAAGGTATAATATTACGTATATCATTTACCATAGCTGAATCGATAGATGGTATTATCAGCGGCCACTCCTCATTTTTAAAAGTCGAAAATTATGATTAATAGTACTGCATGGCACTGGATTAAGGGATAAAGATGAACATGTACACTCAATTAATCTTAAATAGTGTTCAAAATCTTTAATATGGAAAGACTACAAGCGATAATCCCTATATCAATATATGATAATCTAATAAATACCTTTATCAATGTAGATGTCTGTATGGATCTCTAAATGATTCCTGAGCCATAAAACACGAAAAAGTTGTGTTGCCTTAGTATGAAAAGGAAAATTGACCATTTAGAAATTTAAACCAATCACCACATATAATTAAATGATTTGCATATGTGTCCTAATGACGCTTACCTTTTCTGTTATATTATATCATTTAGCTAGCTAATGACTCCACATGCGGATTTTTTTTGTATTGGTTGAAGGCCCGGTTAGCATAGCAGTATTCTGAAAAGATAATATATTTGAAATCAGCTAAATGATATCTATTTAGTCTTTAAATCTAGTTGACCATAATCTATATTTAAAATGAGATGCACTAACCGTAGGATTTAGGATGAAAATCAACAATGGCGTGTACTTATGTATCTAAACTCATGAAATGATGGGATTAGATGATATAATCATGTGGCCCTACACGTAAAGAAAAAGTGGATCAATTAGCTGGCCACACAAAACCAACGAAGTTTCATTCTTTAACCATACTCTTGACGCGATCTCATATTGTACTAATTATTATACAAGATCAGCATACTGGTAAACCACCAGTTAATTTAATAAGTACTAGCTGTATACAATATAGAGAGTTCACCTACAGATTTATAACTAGATAATGTGATAGAGAATATTACCCCAGAATTAACTATAGATGATGCCCAAAACATAAAAAAAATCAAAATATAAAAAACACGGTGTCTATGCACTCATGTATTAAATAAGTAAACCTCCCCCAAAGTCTAACTATCAGTGCAATAGCAGGGGGTTAAATGGCTATACAGTATAACCTGACTACCGCATGTTAGCCAATCATGGGATAATTACTAAAACGGGCAAATCAGAATATTATGAATACGGTACCGCTGCACTTGTATATTGATTAAATAAACATCCCCAAAGTCTGGCTATCAATATAATGCCCGGCCATTAATTGGCTATATGGCATGACCTAATTTCCCCGTGCAAGCCAATGATGAGATAGTTTCCAAAACAGGACTAAATGTGCCTTTTGACCATGATTAAATAGTGTTCTTAACAAAAACGAAAAGTCCGTGTTCATTTAACTTACCGGAAGTAAATGGTATAACTAACTGATGCCTCCGACCCGTTAGCCGACCAAAGAGTCGCGTAGATTGACTTCCGGTTTATATTCACTGGCGCGATTATCGTTTCCTGATCATGTGACGTTATTACTGAGCGCTCGCTGTTACTCAAGCTTTGCCGTGAAAGCCCAGTGGCCATGTTGGAATATCTACTCATCACAACCTTTCAAGTTAAAATTGGTCACAACAGCACCCTTTATTCTTAATTTCTTCGTATTATGAAGAAAAAGAGAAGGGAATATTTTTTTTGCATATGTATGTTACTGCCGCCAGCCGGTGCAGAGGTAGGGGTCTATTTGAACAAATGCGTGCCTGGTGAATATATTTTAAATTATCAGACACTGTTAACATTTACAATAATTTTTCACATGGGACATAAATCTTTCTCTATTCCGATAATACTAGCTAACGATCTAATATAAGATGCATTATTTCCGACTGTGTAATGCCACAAGAGTAGGTTACTTAGAGGAATCCTATGTCCCTCTCTAATGATGTATGAAGCCTAAGGTACTCCTTTTTACTGATTTCGATGTAGTATAGAGTATAAGTTGTTGTTATATAACTCATAGGTATTATTTTAAATCGTTCAAATAGAATAGACTAACTAAGTGACTGGAGTGACTTGAATTAGGTAAAAGGCATTGTACAAATATTCCTCCTGCCCTAATCAAATGTAATTGGTGGTCAATTTCTCATTTTAATGATATTAATCTCAAAGAATCTATTGCATAGGGAGTAAAGGTCAAAAATGTAACTCTTACACATTAATCTATTTGATAGCTTGATCCCAAGGTATCTCAAGATTCAGGCCTTTAACTGCTGTTCCCAAAATAAAAATCCGGTAGACTTCTCTAAATTTTCTGATCTTTTCTGAGACAATCCCTTCTTTCTGGCAGATCTTCTCAATAATATACCACTGCATATCTTCAGGTACATGGTTTCTCTCTATGTAATGATTTACCATAGGTGCCGATGTTTTTTTAGTTCTGATCGTTGACCTGTGCTCAGTAAGTCTCACATTTAATGATCTGCCTGTTTCCCCTACATATCCCAGTTTGCAAGGGCATATTATCAAATAGATAACATTAGGGTGCCAATTCCGATCCGGTAAAAAAATTCCCCGTCCGACTCGTATCCGGATTTTTTTCCGTCCGAATCGTCAAAGTAGCGTACAAACTGCCAAGTACGATTCGAACGGAAAAAAGTCCATACGAATCGCATTGGGAAGATTTCCCCACACGTCCTCGGGTCGGGAAAAGTCACCGACACGTCCCCGGGCGAGAAACCCACCGTGCGGAAAAATAAAGTCCGACTGCGCAAGTACGATCCCTCCCGTCCTCCCCATTTCACAACCGTACGCAAAAAACACCGTCCGAACCGAACTCCCATAGCAACCATGGAGACATGTGCCCGCATACGCGCCGAACACCCCACCACCCCCCGCCCGCGTATGTACGCCCCGAACCCCCACCCGTGTATGTACGGACCGAACCCCCACCCCAGCAGAGTATGTACGCCCCGAACCCCCACCCGTGTATGTACGCACCAAACACCCACCCGTGTATGTACGCCCCCGAACCCCCCCCCAGCCGTGTATGTACGCACCGAACCACCAGCCGTGTATGTACGCCCCCGAACCCCCCCCAGCCGTGTATGTACGCACCGAACCACCAGCCGTGTATGTACGCACCAAACCCCCCCCAGCCGTGTATGTACGCACCGAACCACCAGCCGTGTATGTACGCCCCCGAACCCCCCCCCAGCCGTGTATGTACGCACCGAACCACCAGCCGTGTATGTACGCACCAAACACCCACCCGTGTATGTACGCCCCCGAACCCCCCCCAGCCGTGTATGTACGCACCGAACCACCAGCCGTGTATGTACGCCCCCGAACCCCCCCCAGCCGTGTATGTACGCACCGAACCACCACCCGTGTATGTACGCCCCCGAACCCCCCCCAGCCGTGTATGTACGCACCGAACCACCAGCCGTGTATGTACGCACCAAACACCCACCCGTGTATGTACGCCCCCGAACCCCCCCCCAGCCGTGTATGTACGCACCGAACCACCACCCGTGTATGTACGCACCAAACACCCACCCCAGCCGTGTATGTACGCACCAAACCCCCACCCCAGCCGTGTATGTACGCACCAAACCCCCACCCCAGCCGTGTATGTACGCACCTAACCACCAGCCGTGTATGTACGCCCCCGAACCCCCCCCAGCCGTGTATGTACGCACCGAACCACCACCCGTGTATGTACGCACCAAACACCCACCCCAGCCGTGTATGTACGCACCGAACCACCACCCCACCAGGGAATGTACGGACCGCACCCCCACCAGTGCATGTACGGACCGTACTGACGCCAAAAAAACACGTACTGAACCCGGACAAACCATATTTACACAAGGAGAGTCAAGTAGAGTTTCCCCACACCACCAAACAGGCCCAACAACCCCACAAACATCACATACACTCACCTGCAACTGCCAAACTGCCAAACAGAGGCCCAAAACTCAATCACTCCTCATAACACACCCACACAAATTTCAAACACAGCCACACCCACAAATGGACCAATAAAAATGGACCACACACACAAACCATGAGCCTTTGCAACAGACCCACTGCTGCCAGAGCCCACAGACGACCCACACCACCATACTTGAACCTCACACTTGCATACCTTCACACAACCACCTACACAAACACCCCCTCATCACATTCACACACACACCTCCACTACCACACCCACACACCCACAGCCATCCACACCCACACCCCCACAACCACACCCCACGCCATGTCCACCACCAAGAATCCAAAGTTCACAAAGGAGGAGCTGGAGATCCTTGTCGACGAAATCCTCAGAGTCGAGCCACAGCTCTTTGGGACATTGGTCAGACAGACCAGCATATCCGAAAAAACCGCCATGTGGCAGAGGATCGTCGATTCTGTGAATGCTGTTGGGACAACCAGAAGGACCAGGCACGAGTGCCAATCCAGGTGGTACGATCTGCGGAGGACGGTCAAGAGGAAGATGACTGACAATCACAACCAGGGGAACATCACTGGAGGAGGGCCGCCCCCCAGACCGGTACAATACCATCCCTGGGAGGAGAAGGTGATGTCCACGCTGGCGGTGGAGGGACTACACGGACTGCCAGGACTCCCAGACCCTGGTGAGTACACAAACAACTCACCTCACATGGGGGGGATGCCATACACAATCAATCATGCATGCCACCCCCCCCCAAGCCACCACCGGACACAACAACACTCCACAAACACACACATGCCACTGGCGCCTCCATGCCCCATGCATCAATCAGGGCCATGCCAAGTCACAGGCCACACAAAACACCAACACAACACAGGATGTGGTCGATGCTGGGAGTGGGGGCAGCAAAACTAACATTGAGCAACTCACAAGCACACAACAATGCCCTCAGCCCATATGGCCCAGGGCACAGCCATACAAACTGTGTGTACCCACACAGTACTGTCTTGCCTGCAAATGATGGCTGCCATGCAGGATGCCATGGGTCTGAAGGCACAATTTGCACATAACAGCAGACAATGAAGATGCATCGCTCTGATAGAGTCTCAGCACACACCGCCACAGCAGCAGCCTACACTCAGACACACTGCCCAATGGGTGCCCGGAGAACAG
Organism: Triturus cristatus; assembly: GCF_964204655.1. Taxonomy (NCBI): domain Eukaryota; kingdom Metazoa; phylum Chordata; class Amphibia; order Caudata; family Salamandridae; genus Triturus; species Triturus cristatus. Next base: position 347,084,958 of record NC_140583.1, read on the forward strand.
GGACTAACTCACATGAACAAGCCAATGGCCATTCAAAGACCGGCTAACTGTGTGTGCCCAGGAAGCTGGCCTGAGGTGACAGAGAGTGACAAAGAGAGGGAGGGAGAGGGGGAATGAGAGGGAAGGAGACAGAGGGGGGACACAGGGAGACAGACAGAGGGAGGGAGTAGGGTGACAGAGGGAGACCGACAGAGGGAGGGAGGAGGGTGACAGAGGGAGGGAGGAAGGGAGACACAGGGAGACTAAATCACCCTTGGGTGGTGTGGCCATGTCCACTCGTCAGCCGGTGGACTGTGTGCATGCAGACCAGGTCTGGCAGTGCCTCAACCCCCCCTTCCGTAGATGAAGACCGGTCCATGTGTCAATCTGTGCACGAGTCCATCCGTGCTGCAGGCACAGACCTAACCACACACCCAGTATACCCACCCACCGTGTCGGTAAGAACCCTGTCACAAATGCTTCAGTCCCCTACCTGCAACATCAAATTGCCTTGCCAAAACACCATTTGGCCACGTACAGTGCAACACGTAAGGCGCCTCTGCATGGCTCGCTACGCCCGCACACCACACTGCTGACTGTGTACCCAAATAGATGCATCAACTAAGATAGTGTCTCACACATGCGTAAAGCCCTGACAGCTGTGGCCAAGGGACATAGCCATGCACAAGTGCACTGTGAGAGGAATGCAGGACAGATCCAACTACCCAGAGGAAGAGTGCCAAATCAGAAATGCATGCAACATGGATGCCACATGTGACACTGTTAACATTGTCTCTCTCACACACAGGTCAACGTCGACGAACACCCCCCAACACTGGGGGGGAAGTCACACAGGACCAGGCTCCGCGGGATGATGACCCCACCGCCAGCGATGACTCTCACCACTCCGTGGATGACCCAGACCAACCTGGCCCCTCTGGTGTCCAACCACCTGCAGCACCTGCGTCAGGTACAACTGTGCCAACCACCACCCCCATTCCTGCCACATCCCAGGAGACGTCCAGGAGCCCTGCCCGCACACGACCACCCAGCCAGTCTGCCCAGGAGGGACACGGTCCTCCGGGCACCCAGGAGGAGGCAGGCGGCAACGCAGATGCCATCCCTCTGGGGTCCCGGAGACCCGATGCACCCACAACGGCAGGCCAGGTGCACGTGGGCAGGGGTGGCGGGAGTGGAGGACGGCGGAGGCGCGAACCTGACCAGGCAGCTCAGGACCCGGTAGTGTCCCAGGTCAGCAACATCCTGGATACATACCGGCGTGACACCAGGGGCATGGACCAGATTGCGTCCACCCTCAATGACATCAAGGGGACCCTCCAGGAGATGAAGACCCTGCAGTCCCAGCAACATGCCTGTCAACTGCAACACCAAGGAAGGATGGAGGATAGACAGGCTGAGCTCGTGGCGGTGCAAACCCAAATGACCGGTGTACTCCGTCGGATTGCCGACAACATGGGCAACCCTCCCTGTGGCACCAGGCGAAGGCCATTACCAGACACAGGGAGGGATCAGGAGGAGGAGGATTCATCCGACGGAGCGTCACAGACATCGTCACGGACTGCTTCCGAGGGTCCCCGCAGGAAGGTGGGTCGTCCACGAAAAAGACTGTGAGAGTCAGCAGAACATCACCATCTCCCAGGTCACCTGGCCTGGCACCTGGCCCTCTGGCCCAATAGCAGCACATGACATTCTCTGCCACATGGACTTGCTGGTCACTGTCTGACCTATGTTGACGAAGACTGTGGCATGGACTCTGACATTTTGCTACGACAAGGATACCAACTCCCCCAGTGAACTTTGGATTCTACACTCCCGCTGTGCACCTCTTGTCATCCCCACAAACCCGTACCCCACCACAAATAAATTAATCACACTTACAAGATGATGCCGTGATTCTACATTATTACAATACATGTGTGTGTCGTACAGTCAAAGCATGCCTGATCTCAGAATTAACTCCAACCATCCAAACCGTGGGGTCGCAGTCTTGCCCAGGACACACATGGGTCCCAATGTCTCATCTGATACAGACATGGAGTACCAAACTCACCTGTGCTGGGCCCAACCAGCTGAGTGGTTCCCGCACAACTGTGGCTACAGACACATTCAGGGGAGCAACAGTCATGCGCAGAGGTCAGGGATCATGTTGAGTGACCTGGCTTGCCGCTCCCAGGTATGTCTAGACATGTGTCCCTACAATGTGCAGCATGCTTGCGTCAGGCGGATGTTGAGAATGGTGGCTAGGCCAAGGTTGGATGCATGGAGATGCCAGAATGCAGTTTAGGATCACTGTGCCACATGGTTGTGTTGGGGTTGTGGGCTGCATCATGAGTGTGGGCGTGGATCTAGAAGGTCATCCTGCAGCTGGCTGTGAAACATTCCCCCCATCCCGTTAGGACGTTGATGTGGCCTGGTTGCCCGACGCAGTAGCAGAGCTGTGCAGATGCACTCCGGATATGGACAAGTACCATGGGAGTCGTGAGGCACATGTCCGTAGACTGCAGGGTAGGATTCGACACGGATGTTGTAGTTGCCCTGGGGGATGGTCTCTCTTGCCTTGAGGTGGATGGAACTGTGCATCTTGTGCATAATACAGTTCCCACTCCCTGACAAACCCCTAGCATCTTGTCACTCTACACATAGACACATATGCACCACCTATGAAAACTATGCCAGACCTGCGGCACGCACAGTGGCAACAGGGCACCATTGACAGGGAAGAGGCACCTTGGAGACAGAGGGACAAATTTATTAGTCATGTGTGTTGGAATGACAATGATACTCTGTCAACACATACACAGGTCATGTGGATGTACATGTGGGAGCAACACTGGCACCCCCCATTGCAACACAGATGCTGGCATCCCATTGACCTGGCACACAAGTGACGGATAACAGCTAAACACCCCCTGCTGCCACGGAGAGGCCGCTATACACCATTGAGGCCCTGATGGGGCAATCACACACCATGTCAACCCGGTGCAACCTGTATGTTTCCGAGGCCAGTGTTACACACAATGATGGCCTCATCACAATCCCCAATCCCCTGCCACATGACAGTCACCAAGTCTGAGCATGGCTCCAGGTGAAGCCTGCCCCATGTCATGTTCCCCATGTAGGATCACCATGTATGCAAATGGAACACACATGAACCGGAGAAGTGCACACAGACTACAAACAATTCACACACCCAAAACGACGTGAGGCATCCCTTACCCTGAGGAGATTTCAACACTTGCCCGTGCATGTGACGCTGAATCAGCACATGTCGCTGTGTTCATGAGGAGTAGCAGGAGCACAACAATGCCACCAGCAGACAGCATGCACATGGACCTGTGGAAGAGAGACACACAAGGATTCAGCACAAAGGAGCACATCCGCAAGCATGTACTTAACACGTATCATGTTGTTAACATGACAGGTGACAATGATGACCCTCAGACAACATCCTTCCATTGCGCCATCACTTGAGTGACACTTCAATACACACCACTGACTCACTTGGCAGACATGCAGATGGACACACACATTGCAACACATGCCACACACGGCCCAATGCGTGCACACTCAGACACTGGAACTCACCACTAAGCAAAGAAGTTGCGTATGAGCCGACTCCGCATGTCCTCCACAGCCTCCTCCTCCTCCACATCACTTGCCCCGTCACCAAGCCCTTCATCCTCCACGGGTGGATGGTCCTGGTCATCTTGATCCAGTATGAGTGGAACAGCTTCCTCCACTGCCATGTTGTGCAGCATGCAGCAGACGATGATGATCTTGCACACCTTCACCGGGGCATATGGGAGTGCTCCGCCGGTCTTGTGGAGGCACCGGAATCGGCTCTTCAGAAGTCCAAACGTCCTCTCAATGACTCTCCTGGTCCGCCCATGTGCGTTGTTGTAGCGGTGCTCGGCAGCCGTGCTGGGGTTGCGGACAGGCGTCATCAGCCATGGCATGTTGGGATAGCCAGCGTCCCCTACAAGGAAACATCATGGACAGAAGTGTGTCAGCACAGGCAGTGAGATTGGAAGATGACGCCAAACACTGAACTGCCAGAGTCTACCCACCAACAATACATGCTCGCTCGTTCCGCAGCTGCAGCATCATTTCTGGCACCCTGCTACGCCTCATGATGAAGGCATCGTGTGCTGATCCTGGAAAGCGAACACAGACATGTGAAATCACCATGTTGGACAGACACACCACAAGGGCATTAATGGAGTGATAATGTTTGCGATTCCTATACACCACCTCCTGTGCCTGTGGTGGTACCAACGCAACATGTGTCCCATCTATGGACCCAATGACATGGGGCATCCCTCCCAGGGCATAGAACTCACGCTTGACATCTGTCAACTGCTCACGATTTGGGAATTTAATGTACTCATCCAGGTGAACCAACATGGCCTCTAAGAAATCATGCAGAACACGGCTGAACATCGTCTGGGACATGCCCCCGACATCAGCAATGGTATGTTGGAACGTACCCGTGGCAAGGAAATGTAGGGCTGCCATCACCTTCAACTTGGGTGTCAGTGCACTTGGATACCTGTGGCGCGGGAGGAGTTGTGCTTCCAGCCGGCCAGTCAACTCATCAATCAACCGTTGGCTGAATCTGTAGCGGCGTATACAGTCCCGTTCATGCAGGGCAGCAATGTCTGGCATACGTCGAGGGAGAGGCGGAGCCCTGCAGTGAAATGGAAGGAACACCTAAGAGTGAGCACTGTACAACAACATCGTCAATGCACTGAGCACATGTTACACAGCCAATACACATATGCCACGTTGTGAGTCAGGTCTGTGCCCCAGTTCCTGGACACGTACGCCAGTCAGGTTACACTCCTACCAAGGGACAGCCACTAACGGAGGGGGGCAAGATCACGATGACATGGCATGAGACTAGCTGTGGGCCAGTGTAAGTGAACATGCACACGCATCACAGGATTCACAGACATCCACACATGTGCAGAAGTAGTATGCGTATGGTACAGACAGGTAGTTGGATGCGATATGCACTGGTCACATGTCATAGGAATAGGACAGGCCACACACATTGCCTTTGAGGAGTACATGTCGAGACAGAACATACATAGGGAGCATGTGGATATGTACTTGTGTTGATACTCCGTGTAGTTGGATACATACACACCTCATGGCAAATCACATATGTGGGCTGGTGTGCGGAACAGTGTGCCATGCCCATCGACACACAGACACATGTTGGCAGCAGCAACTGCTGACGCATTGAACCACACACCTACAGCAAAATCATGGAAAGACATGCCACACACATGACATGGTTGCAGCATGCAACGCAGCCATACACGTGTCATATGTAATATTCCGTGTACCTGGCATCAGGGGACAGGTGCGGGTGTCCGTGACTGGGACATGCAAGTGACTCATGGCTCCACTAGTGTGTACGACATGCACACATGTCAAAGGAGTGCAGGGGATGTGTGGTACAATGCGCACCATCACACACGACATGTGTACACAGCTCATCGTACATGTGCTTTGCCCACACCTCAGGGGTAAAGTGCCACATCACATCCTGACACACCTGTGTCACACACAGGTGGTATTGCACAGACAATGCATTTGTGTCCACCCTTGGCAATACCTGTCCGCTCCATTCCTGTCTGTGTGCCGCCTGTCACCACTGACAGTTGTTATACGCACCGTACATACGCTCGGAGCGCGTGTATAGGGTCCCTGGGCCAATATTGCCGCTGGCGTATGCGTACGCCACAGTAGTACGGACTGTACACGCGCTTGTGCGGTCCGGATCACAATATGGGCGCTGGCGTATGCGTACGCCACAGTAGTACGGACTGTACACGCGCTTGTGCGGTCCGGATCACAATATGGGCGCTGGCGTATGCGTACGCCACAGTAGTACGGACTGTACACGCGCTTGTGCGGTCCGGATCACAATATGGGCGCTGGCGTATGCGTACGCCACAGTAGTACGGACTGTACACGCGCTTGTGCGGTCCGGATCACAATAAGGGCGCTGGCGTATGCGTACGCCACAGTAGTACGGACTGTACACGCGCTTGTGCGGTCCGGATCACAATATGGGCGCTGGCGTATGCGTACGCCACAGTAGTACGGACCGTACAAGCGCGTGTACAGTCCGTACTACTGTGGCGTACGCATACGCCAGCGCCCTTATTGTGATCCGGACCGCACAAGCGCGTGTACAGTCCGTACTACTGTGGCGTACGCATACGCCAGCGCCCATATTGTGATCCGGACCGCACAAGCGCGTGTACAGTCCGTACTACTGTGGCGTACGCATACGCCAGCGCCCATATTGTGATCCGGACCGTACAAGCGCATGTACGGTCGGTATCACTGCTTGTGGGGTGCCTAGGGCGTGGAACGCACCGTACCTGTGTGTAAATGTATGAAAACACATAGGGGACACATGAGGGACAAGTATAAGGGCCTAAATGCCTGATGGTTGCCATGGAGACTGAGTTAAATTTTTGAATTTGAGCACCAGGTGCACAGCAGAAGTCAGTTTGAAAGCATCTACATTGTTGCAATGTGGATGTTGACTTGACATCATTATCAAAACTGAAACCATGCAAAGCCACACACTGGGGTAGGTTTGAAGGGATTGGATGAAACGTAGGATGCTAATGTGACTGACCAATCAATCTGTACTCCTATACATGAACAGGCCAGCCAGGCATATATAAGGCAGCCAGGTCCCATGAGAGAGCACTTGCCTGCACATCCATTCATCCATGACCACTGCTGCTGATAGTGATTCCTCTGGCACCATGTCCAGGACTGTGGAGAGGTCACAGCCATTCACCCAGGAGGAGAACCTTGCCCTGATAGATGTGATCCTCCCACAGTTCCAGAGCCTGTATGGTCGACCAGGGGTTCAGGTGAGTGCAGACTCCACTAGCTTAGACTGTGCCCCTTTTGTGTGACAGTGACTTCTGGCATTGTGTCCATGTGTGACAGACATGCACTGTTGTTTGGAGTGGGTCCCAGGGTGTGGAAGGCCTCATGTCACCCATGCAGAGCATGCTGTGTTTCCTGTGTGCACTCCTCACTTGCATAGTGCCTACTGTGACAATGAATGCAAGGTGCATGCCACATTCTGCCTGCATACTCCTCCTGGGGATGTTGTTTCCACAGTCCTGATGTGATCCTGTGTTCCCCCCAGTGTGACAGGTGTCAGTACCCATGGATGTGTGTTTGTTCAGTGTACCTGTGCTGTGAGTGTCCAAAGGCCGTGTTCGTCCCCTGCACATTGGTGTGTGTGTTAGTCCCCTGTCATGTGGGTGAGTGCATATGGGGAGTGTTGCACACAAGCAGCATGAGGGATGGATATGGCCTGGCCATCGGATGTGAGCAGGGAGCAGTGCTGTGTGCATGCCGTGCTGAGCCAGCCCCACACCTGTGACACCCCCGTCTACTGGCACATGGGCAGAGTGAGGTGTGTACCCGCAGTTGGCAATGCCATGTGATTGTCCTGTACCTGTGTGTGTCTGTGTACTCTGCTGAGGTAGCATCAGTGTGCTGGGGCAGGTGACTGCTGTGAGGTGCTGTACATAATCCTGGTGTAGCCTGTGAGGCACAGTGTGATCCCTGGTCAGTGAGTGTGTGGTACCCCTCATGCCACCCGTGTGCTTCCACTGGCACGTAGTGCATTTGGCCTTCCACAGTGGATAATGTCCCTATGACAAAGGTGCAATTAGTTGCATGCATACCATGGCCTGTTCATAATGAGGATTGTTCTATATGTGTGTCTCTGTGTCTTTGCTCATGTGGATTAATGTATTCTCTCTTTTGCATCCTCACAGGTAGGCGCCATTGCCAAGGGGGAGATCTGGAGGGAAGCCGTCAGTGCCGTGAGGGGTACAGAGGGTCGGAGGCGGAGCCTGTCTCAGGTGAGGAAACGCTGGCAGGACATCCGGTGCTGGACGAGGAGGATTGCACGGCTCCTGCTGGGGGACTCACCTGAGAGCCGTAAGAACCGTGGCCGCCGTCGTCTGACCCACATCCAGAAGCGTGTGCTGGCGGTGGTCTTCCCCGATATGGACAGGCGCCTACAGGAGAGGCAGCAGCAGGAAGGGGGTAGGTACATGTGTGTCAGGTGTGTGTCCCCAGCCAATGTAAGTGTGCAGTTGCATGGATACACTGCCAGGGTTTGATTGTGCAGTGCGTCAACTTCTCCACAAAGTAGCACAGTGCTGTTCTCACTCCCTCCCTTCCCCTCCTTGCAATGTGTTCCCTGGTCTGTCGCCACTCTTGCACACGGTTATTTAGGCAGGCAGTTCATGCAGGTGCCCTATGCTATCAGCATCATGTGTGGGGGTGATGTGCCACAGGTATGGGGACCTTGCGTGTGCCATGGCCAATTTCAGTCATTGTGGTGTCCATGTCACTTGGCACTGATTGTGAATCACGACATAGGGGTGTGTCTCCAAAATGTACAGCCTTCCAGCATGCATGTCCAATTGTGTGCCCTCTGACATGATGTGCCTGAGTGGGAGGCCTGCTAAGTGCAGGGACGGTTGCTTAATTTGCAGTCATGTCCATCCTGGACCATGGAGGAGTGTGGGCACTACTGTGCCCTGGGGCACCTCTTCCTAGGTATCATGTGCGTCATCCAACAATATGGCCATTCACTGTGTCTTTGCCATGGGTTGCGTAGGGTGGCATTGTACCCTGGGCTCAACTGTTAGGACCTACAGGTTGCTACATGTGTCCACTGTACAGGGGGACCCATTTTGCTTGTGCATACTCATAGTGGGCATTACCTGTGTGTGTTGTTGAGACAATCTGATGATGTTTGCCTGTCAATGATGTGTGGACATGGCCACCAGGGGCTGTGTGTGTACAGTCATGAATTAGTGGAGGCCATGTGTTTCCATCCCAGAGTAAGAGGTGTACATACTTCCTCCGTCTCAATGAGATTGTCTCAGGTGTGGGTGGTTTGTGCGTACAAGGCCTACATGTCAGAAGCTTCATCCTCCTTGCTGGGTTTAGCCTGTGTGTGATGTTTGACTGGACATACGCTCAAGGTGCAGTGACCCTGTCATGTGTGGCCTGGTTTCATGTATTGCCTTTGCAGCATGCGGCAAGAGTAAATGGATATGATTCATGCTCATCCCTTTTTGACGACGCAGTGTGGTGCAGGTGCTGTGCACATTTGTCCCCAGAGGCTGACTCCTCTCTAAAATTTCAGGTGCAGTGATTTGCTGTTGTGTCATGATCTCCATTGTGTCTCAGTGGCATGGTGGGTAGAAAAACTGTGTGTTCCATGGCCTACATGTGTACATTGTTTTGTAGGTGTTACTCCTGTTGCTTTTCAGGCTATGCAATGTGACCTATGTATATTTGACTCATGTGACATAAGTGTACAGGTGTCTGATTTTCTCCTGTCTCTTCACCTTGCCCACAGCATCGCCGGGGGACACGGAAGGAGACACTAGCACGGACCGGGAGGAGAGATTGAGCACCAGTACCAGCAGTGCTGTCCTGTCTGGCACATGGAGTGGCACGGAGGCCGAAGGGAGTGAGGCGGAGGACCTGTTGACTGCCAACACAGACTATGACGCAGACGGGTCCGAGGCTGAGCTCCCAGAGGTGGCGGAGTCTGCCCCCCCAGCTGATGGCAGCCCTCCACATCCCCCCGCCACCTCAGGTTCCATCACCGGCCTCCCACATGCTCGTGGCCCTTCCCTCCGTGCTCGGTCCCCACATGTCTCCTTCCTGCCAGGCACCGCACCCCCTGCCCCTGTCACCACTGCTGCGGTGAGTGCGGAGTCTGTGGACATCCTGAGGCAGTTGCAGGTTGGTCAGACTGCGATGCTAAATGTCCTCCATGCCCACACCCAGGTGCTGACCCAGATGGAGGCATACATGGAGGGCATGTCGGCTGCGCAGTCTGACCAACGGCAGTTGCTGAGGTCCATAGACTCCACACTGACTGCAGCACTGGATCTCCTGCAGCGCTGCGTAACACCCCCTACCCCTGCCCCATCCACAATTCCCACTCCCGTGCCTGTCCCACGCACATCCAGACGTCAGCGTGCACGCACCCCAACAGACACAGGCACCACACCACCAGGGAAGGCGAAGCGCACACCTCCTGTCACGCACACACAGGGTGAGGAAGGCACACCCACTGGGTCGGGGGAGAAACGTAGAACACGCAGCCACAGTGGGAGTCCGCATTCCACACAACCCACTCCCTCCAAATCCACTCCCCTTAGCTCTCCTGGCCAACAGTCAGTGACAGCATCATCCACTGCGAGTGTGCCCCCCAGCCCCAGGATGACACCACCCCGCAAGCGGTGGAGGCGGGACCCGGCCAGGGGAGTTGAGTCCCCCACCCTGTCCACACCCTCCCCCAGTGGCGCTGCGACCCATCCCTTTGCCCCCCCCCCCTCCTTGGGGCCTGTGGTTGGTTTGGGTACGGGGGAGTCGCTGGGGGAACTTGCCGACGTGTGCAGCGCCATTCTGTCCTCCACCTTTGGCGCTGGCACCCCCCCTGTGGCAGATTCATCCCTCCCTGCACCCACAACACCTACCCTTTCCCCTCCTGTCCCTGCGGTGCCTGTTTCCACCCTCCCCCCTGATGCCCCCTCTTCTGTGGATGAAATAGACTTGTGAACTGTGCAGGTAAGCTAGGGGACACACGTCCCGATGTGTACCCCCCCCCCCCGGACATTGCTGCTGGGCTGGCCCATGGCCCTTGTACATAGTGGACATTTTCTCTGATATATTTTCCTGCTGAATAAAGCCTTTTCTTTTTGTTTTGCACACTGATGCTTTCCTGGACTTGCTGTTGGTGCTGGTGCTCCCTGCGTTGGGGTGGTGATAATGTGTTAGGGGTCTGTGAAATGTTGGAGTGTGCTGCTCATGGGGTGTACCCTGCCATCTGCGTGCCATCACAAAGGTCTCTGCAAATGGTATTTGGTCATGTTTGCTCTCACTGTATGGTGACATTGTCCCAAGGTGTGTTCCATCCTCTGTGGCCCAGGCCATTTTTCCTGCAGGGTGTCTCCCAAATGCTGTGCTGTGCTGTGTCTACATTTCCTGGATGTGTGAGGGTTGCCTTTCAATATAGCCATGCTGGCTCAGCGATGGCTCCGCCTGCATCTGGGGTATCACCCTTGTAGGTCACTGAACTTGTTGATGGGGTATATTGTCCGATGTCTGGGCACTGCTGGGAGTGATAGGTACACACCCCTCCTGTGTCTGGGCACTGCTGGGAGTGATAGGCACACACCCCTCCTGTGTCTGGGCACTGCTGGGAGGACCCTGCACCCACCCCTCCTGTGTCTGGGCACTGCTGGGGGTGTTTTGCACACCCCATTCTTATAGCAGGTTCGGTGCGTACATGCACGGGTGGGGGTTGGGTGCGTACATACACGGGTGGGGGTTCGGTCCGTACATACACGGGTGGGGGTTCGGGGCGTACATACTCTGCTGGGGTGGGGGTTCGGTCCGTACATACACGGCTGGTGGTTCGGTGCGTACATACTCTGCTGGGGTGGGTGTTAGGTGCGTACATACACGGGTGGGGGTTTGGTGCGTACATACACGGCTGGTGGTTCGGTGCGTACATACACGGCTGGGGGGGGTTCGGGGGCGTACATACACGGGTGGGGGGGGTTCGGGGGCGTACATACACGGGTGGTGGTTTGGTGCGTACATACACGGCTGGGGTGGGGGTTCGGTCCGTACATACACGGGTGGGGGTTCGGGGCGTACATACTCTGCTGGGGTGGGGGTTCGGTCCGTACATACACGGGTGGTGGTTCGGTGCGTACATACACGGCTGGGGTGGGTGTTAGGTGCGTACATACACGGGTGGGAGTTTGGTGCGTACATACACGGCTGGTGGTTCGGTGCGTACATACTCTGCTGGGGTGGGGGTTTGGTGCGTACATACACGGCTGGTGTGGTGGTTTGGTGCGTACATACACGGGTGGGGGTTTGGTGCGTACATACACGGCTGGGGTGGGGGTTTGGTGCGTACATACACGGCTGGTGTGGTGGTTTGGTGCGTACATACACGGGTGGGGGTTTGGTGCGTACATACACGGCTGGGGGTTCGGGGCGTACATACCAGGGTGGGGTGGGGGTTCGGGGCGTACATACACGGGTGGCGCTTGGGTGCGTACATACACGGGTGGCGGTTCGGGGCGTACATACACGGGTGGGGGTTCGGGGCGTACATACACGAGTGGGGGTTCGGGGCGTACATGCACGGGTGGGGGTACGGGCCGTACTTCCACGGGTGGGGGTACGGTCCGTACATACCCCTGCCCACGCTCTGCGTGCCTGGGTACGGGCCGTACCCATGCCTTTGGTGGGTGGGTACGGTGCGTCCCACCATTGTTGCGGGGCCGTGGGGTCCGCACCGTACACAGGCCTTGGGGGCGTGGCTACGGGTCGTACCACGCGTACCCCTACATGACCCCAGCAATGCTGGTACGAGCTGTACCAAGGCCTTTCTGACGTGGGTACGGGCCGTACCGCTATTGTTGGAGTGACGTAGGGGGACGCGTGGTACGTTCCGTACCCACGCTCTTGCGGCCTGGGTAGGGTACGTACCGGTTCGCGTGACCATCCACTTCCGTTGTGGCGGACGCTTGCGTTGCTGGCCTCGCCCCCACCCCCTGGAAGTGACCAGGCCCTGATGGTCAGGTATGTCCAGGCCATGTGTGATTTGGTACCATGTGTTGGTGTTGTGTGTCCTGCCCCTGCCCCCCCCTTTGCCCCTGGTTGTTGTGCTGACCTTCTGCGGCGTCTGCGTCGGTTCCTGTACGCCAGGTGGACTGCTAGGAGGGCAGGGATGGCACGTAGGTTCGGGTCCATGTCTGTTCGTCGCGTCCAGCTGCTCCTTGCGTGTGTCGTCCTGATTTCCCGGCAGTTTTTGGCAGCCGGTAAATATTTTCCGTGCGGGATGACGTCGGTTCGAATCGTACTTCCTGGTTCGTGAAACGTAGGCTGGATGCGTACCGACGTCACGTCGGCTCCTTTCAGGATCGGAATTGTGTTTAGTTTCTGTTCGGTCGGTGTTTTGTTCGAATCGTACGGAAATGGTGTTTCCGTATGAATCGTACTTGCATTTTCGGATGGATTTCGCACCGGGTACGAGTCGGACGGAGAAAAGGCTCCGTCCGACGGTTCGTACCCGGTTTTTACCGGATCGGAATTGGCACCTAGATGTCTTATAATTATTAAGGCTATTCGGTAATATCACCTGATCATTAAAATGCAATGTAGTTGCTTCTATAGCTGTAGCACATGACTTGCAATTAGTGCATTTGAATGTACCTACGACTGGATTTTTGTCTGTTTTACTCATCTGCTGTGAAGTGTTGGTTCTCTTCATGCGGGAATGCACTACATGAGCCTTTAGATTCTTGTTAAGTCTGTATGCAAACATAGGTTTGGGGATCAACCCTGTTGTAGATGTATCCACATTAAGAATTTGCCAACTAGAATAGACTGCCTGTCTAATTCTATCATTTAGCATAGAGTGTCTAGTGACAAACACCAGTGAAGGATCCTTTTTGTCTTTAGTGCTCATAAGTGAATGCTGGTGATCATAAAAACGAGCTCTTTTGTAAGAGTCTCTTACGATCTTTTTAGGATAGCCCCTAGCCAGGAACTCCCTTTTCATTGCTTCTGCCTTGACATCAAAATCATTGATATTTGTACAATTACGCCTTAGACGTAAAAATTCACCAAACGGAATGCTGTTTTTTTTAGTTGCTTGGTGATAGCTGTCGTAATGTAATAAAGTATTCCTGGCGGTCGGTTTTATAAATAAGTCTACCACCAAGATACCTAATTCGTGTTTTATTAATACATCCAAATACTCAACCTGTTCTCTACTGATATTATTCGTAAAATGTATGTTGGAGTCGCACAAATTTATCCATTCCAAAAATTGCTGCAGATTATCATAAATATCATTCCAAATGAAAAAACGTCATCTATGAATCGTGAACATTTGGTCACAGATTCATAGAATGGGGCTATTTCATTGAAGATATACTCCTTTTCAAATTGGGACATATAGATATTCGCCACCGTAGGAGCACATGATGCCCCCATGCTGACGCCTTGATTTTGCATGTATAGCTGATTGTTAAACTCAAAGATGTTATCAGATAACACTATTTTGAGGCACTCTAAAACACACAAAGATGGGCACTTAATGTTATAACCTCTGCGGCGGCGACGCGCTTCTTCGGTGATGCAACTTGTTTCGTTGGTGATGCGACGGCAAACAGCTGCGGCAGCGGCATGCTTCTTTGGTGATGTGACTGCAACTGCTGCGGCGGCGACACGCTTCTCCTTGTTGCGTCACGCTTCCAGTCACAGTGACTCGCTGTCTCCTCAGAGGGCCCAAACAACAGTAGGCTCCTCTCTGCAGGCAGAATTCCACAGCAACGGAATTCAGGGGAGCTGGTAGTAAAGCCTTGTATCCCTGAGACTTCAGGCAGGAGGCAAGCTCAGTTCAAGCCCTTGGAGATTTTTCTTCAAGATTGCAAAACTACACACAAAGTTCCTTTTCTCCTTTCCTTGGCAATAAAGTAACCACTGTAGGCCAACCCCAACAGCACAGCACAGGGGCAGTCTCCTCCTTCAGCTTCCTTGGTTCTTCTCCTTGGCAAAGGGTTGTCTTTATTCCCAGAAGTGATCTAAAGTTCTGGGGTCTGGGTCCCCCTTTTTATACACCAAAATCCTTTGTCTCTGAAGGCAGAGAATGTCTGTACCTAGTCCAAACCAGTTCTGCGTGCATTCTGCCAGTGCACAACTTCTTCCTTTGTCAGTGTGGGCAAGGGTCATCAGACACACCACAGGAGGTGGAGCCAGCATTGTAGAAGGCAGGCACAGCCCTATTCAAGCCCAGGTGCTCCTCCTCCCACCACTCCTCATGGAGATAGGTCTATTCAGCCTTGTGCTGACTCACCCTGTCACTCACCAATCAGACATGGAATACACAACCTAGCAGAGGCAGGCTTGGATGGTTAGGCAAGAAAATACCTACTTTCTAAAAGTGGTATTTTCAAACACAGAATGTTAAAACCAACTTCACTTAAAGATGTATTTTATCATTCTGAGATCAGACGTTATAAACTCAAATTTCTACCTATGTTCCCTGAGTCAGTTAGGATTATAAGATATTATAAACAAACTGCCCATTCTGGCCTTTGGGAACAGGTAGCCTTGCAATAGTGAAAAATGAAATTGGCTGCAATTCACTATCAGGACATGCTACACACATCAGGGCATGTCCTACCTTTTACATACAATGCACCCTGCCCTTGGGCCTACCTTAGGAGTGACTAATATGTAGAAAAGGGAAGGTTTAGGGACTGGCAAGTGAGTGCATTTGCCAAGTCGACATGGCACCCCCAGGCTGCACATAGGCTCTGCAACGGCAGGCCTGAGTCACATTCTACAAGCTGTTTCTGTGTGTGGCACAACCAGTGCTGCAAGCCCACCAGCAGCATTTGATTTACAAGCCCTGGGCACACATGGTGCACTGTACTAAGGTCTGATAAGTAAATCAAATGAACCAATCATGGAGTCACTAATCCAATACAACACTATACAATAGGGAGCGCTTGCACTGTGGCACTGAATAGCAGTGGCACAGTGCCCAAAGCATCTAGACCAGCAAAACATATAGCAAAAAAACAGGAGGCAATAGCAAAAAATGGATGGGAGACCCACGCCAATGGTGCTAGGTCTAACAGTGACCATGCAACAATTAAGAATTTGATACCTAGTAATAACAGCAGATGGTGTTTACTATGGATATCAAACAGTTGGTTTGTTATTTCCATGCCTAGCAGTCTACCATCTGGTATTATGTTTGTATAATTGCAGCTGCTGTTTTGAAAACCATGTCTATGGTTGCTAGACATAGTGAACACTAGCAGTGCCTAATTCGAGCCAGTGTTTTTTTGTTCTCAGCACCGGCACTTAATTGGTTTCTGGTGCTCGGCACCGGCACTTAATTGTCATCACCGCACTTATGACACGCTGCCAAATGTTGGCTCTGCTTTAGAGATGAGCAAAACAGCGGTTGTTTATGAATACAATATACATTAAAAAATACTAATACCTGCCTCCCCAGCCATTCCTTTAGCTTTAGGGAGTTGGAATAATCTGAACTGTCTCACTTGCAGGCGAGAGATATGGTTAGCAGTTGTTTTAGTACTGTAATTGGCAGCAATGCCGGGGGCAATGGGTGTTGCAAGTTGCAGTGGCCTCCTGGTCAGGGCCTTGAAACGTATTATTTTACTAATTAAGCACTGGTGAACAGTCTTTCACATTCTACTATACCTATATTAGCCCACACTCATCTGCTTACTATAGATAAATAGCCTAACCCAGGGCCCACAATAGGCAAGTAGGGTCAGGTAATTATAGTAAACCACAGCCTTTCCCATAAACCTTCCAATCGCTACTGTGTGGGGGCCCTGCTTTCCCCACAGGCCCAAAGAAAACAAACGTATGGGCTAGTCTTGGAGTTTTCCCCCAGTATTGATTGAAATTATTGAGGAACAGATGTTGCATCTAGGTCTGTGAAAGACCTTCTATTGCCAGTTATTTAGAAGCGTACTCAGTAAGAGTTACTGTTGTCTATAAAATGTTAAAATCCCTCTGGCCTCACAACCTTTTTGAGCTAAATGTGCCTTTTCATTTGAAAAATGTTTCTCTGGAGGAGACCAATATCACATTTCAGCACTTTTATATAAGTGATGATATGTCCTCTTTTATAGGATTCTTAATTTCTTTCACATTCCATGAAGTAAGCTTGATTTTATTTCTACTTCAATGTATTGGCTTGTCAACCCTGCAGCTATTATGAAGTGAAAATATATAATCTCGATATATTTTCTACATATCTCTTGGGTGCATTAGTTCCTGTCCTGCCACTAATCATTCTGTCCTGAAGTCTGCAAATTCCAGGTTTATTGTGAATGGGAAATCGTCCCATCAGTCTCTAAAGATGGCAGGGACAGATAAAAGCCAGTAACTGAAGCTGTGAGAAAAGTACTATGTGTAGCATATTGAGAGAGTACTGAGGGAGAAAAAAAAAGTTCAATCAGTGAAAACAGTTAGGTACAAGTGCCATCTTAATGTTATTCCTAATGGAAGTTAGATTTCTAATAAACTTTAATAAACTATGCTGACAGCCATTGATGAATTCATATTGCATACATTCTGTCTTATTATTTGCTCCCAAGAAGCACTCAGGCACATTAATCCAGCTATAAACCTTTCATACTTACTCGTGAATGGTACTTGCATTTCAGACTTTTAGTAGCACGTGTGGGTTACAATAATGCTTCTGTGATTGAATAATTGACTGAATGGCTGGAATATTTTGCATGCCCAATTGAAAAAATCAGTTTCCTCTAGATAAATCATTGGTCAGTTTGTATGTTGGCTTACAATGGAACTTCCCTAAAAATCATGCCCTATTCCAGAGTGCAATATCTTCATTTTTATAAAATTCTTCACCGTGTGTAGGCTTCAGTCCACTGTCACCCTCTCTGAAGTGGCAAGACTGCAGCTATCTCAGTGCCCTGCTAAGATTGCTTCTCAGTCTGATAAGGTTTTCAAGATATAAGCTTGCTTCTATTATGGGCCTCAAGTGACCATAAGGGCATCTGGATTGTTGCCACTGGAAAGGGTCCCTAACACAAAATGTAGCTGTGACCAGAAGCAGGGTGCTACTAATTTCAAGGGTAAGTATCTAACCCCTGGAAAAGAAGATGAAACAATAATCAGAAGGGCGAGGGGGATTGAGAGGTTGTTGGTGGTGTGAGTCTTATATTTTCTATCAAATTCCTCTTCAAGGTATATGTGTGACCTATACTTTGGGGTTGTTTTTGATACTTAAGAAGGATACTGGTAACACAGTTGGTATCTAAGACTAGGACAGTCTTGTGGCAATGGTTGGCATAGTTTGGTGTCAGACCTGTCATCCGTAGGGTGGTCTTCTCCTAAACATTATGCCTTACTCCTCCTTATTTGCTGGTATCGTTTTTGCTGACCTTAGGACTATGCACTTTATCACTGCTGACCAGTGCTAAAGAGTGTGTGCTCTCTCCTTTAAACATGGTGAGATTGGCTTCCACCCAATTGGCACCTTGGTTTACTTATAAGCCACAACTAAAGTGGCACTACATGTACCCAGGGCCTGTAAATTAAAAGGTACTAGTGGGCGTGCAGCACTGATTGCAGCACACACTTAAATAGCCTTTAACCATGGCTCAGGCCTGCTAATGCAGCCTGTATGTGCAGTTTTAAACTGCCATTTCAACCTGGCAAAATAAACCTTTTACCAGGCCTCCTTTTTAACACTGGAAGTAACCCCTAAGGTAGGCCCTAAATGGTCCAGAGGACTGGGTGCAGTGTATTTAAGAAATTGGACATCTACTTTTCAATTTTACATGTTGTGGTAGTGAAAAACTATTAAATTAGTCTTTCACTGCTGCCATACCTGCATCTTCCATAGGATAAAGTTGAGTTAACTTATTACATTTAATAAGTGATAGCTTTCAATTGGGAGCAGGTAGGAATGTTGAGTTTGGTGTCCAAAGAATTGTAGTTTAAACCCCTCTTTAATGGTAAAGTTGGATTTTAGGTCACAATTCTGAAAATGCCACTACAAGAAAGTTGGCATTTTTAGGCTCCAACTATTTGGTGCCTAATGTCTGTATTGTTGGTCACGTGACTAGATATCGCTGTCAGTTGGTCTTTTTTGTATTGCTCCCAGACAGTGAGACAAAGAAGGAATAGGCGTTGGCAGGAAGCCATCTCCGACTTGATAAGAGGGAGAAGCTGTCACCTACCACACTTGCACATCGCAAAGGCTCTGCCCAGCATACTCACAAAGGGTTTTGACACTAGCCTTTTGTGACCTCAGATAAGATGAGGCCAGGGCAGGGAGGCATGAAATGCCAAACGCGTCTGGTGGAGGAAACCTCCAGAACTCTCTCCTACTTCAAAGTGGGTGCCAGATATAAATAATGGACACTCAGACCCAACTCTGAACCTCTAGACCTATGGAAGACTCAGAAGGACTGTTGTGATGCTCTACAAGAAGGACTGCTACTCTGTTGCCCTGATGCCCTGATGCCCTGATGCTCTGATGCCCTGCTGCCTGAGTAAGAAGGCCTGGACCTGCATCTTGATCCCAGGATCACAAGAGTGACTCCAAGGACGAGTTGGCTGGCTTCCTGATCAGAGCCTCAAGGACGGAAAAGGCTCCAACCACTTTGAACCAAGCACCTGGAAACTGTGTGCTGTGAGTCTTGCCCCCAAGTGGTGCCTCCCCAGTCCAGGACATTTGGAAGTGGGCCTGAAGCTACTCTGCCAACCCAACTGTTGCCCTGTGAGCAGAGCTTATGCAGCGCAATACATCACAGCCGATCCGGAACCCCAGCAAAGGCTTCTCAGGGCGTTTTATTGCAAGCTGCAGTTTCCTCGGAACTGCCACTGTGCAATGCATCCTCGATGCAGGCCTTGGCATCGCAAGACCCTCGTCTACAGCATCTTCGAAGACGATGCAAAAACATCACCTCACAGCTCCATTGCTTCTTCAGAACCAAAGCTGCGCGATGCATCCTCGACACTGGACTTCTCATCACATGCCCCTCATTGACGGGACTCCGCATCGCAGCCCTGCTTCTACTCGGAACCTCCGCTCTGCAACGCATCCTTGACGCACGATCTCGCAATACACCGCAAACCTGAATTCAAGGTGCTTTGTTTCAGTGGGCCTAAATTGATCCCTGCATCCAGCCCATGCTCCATCTTGGTTGGCATGAACTTTTGACTTTGTCCGGGTTCAGAGCTACCAGATTACCACAGCTGTTGCTTTTTGCTTTTAGGCACTATTTTCACTTAAATCTTTAAAACAGCATATTTACGGGTCTACTGAATGAATTTTGGTTGTTTTAGTCTCAAATATTTTATTACATTTTATTTCATTTGTTTTAATTGGTGTGGGCTTTTTTGTTTTCTGTTTTTACTTTAGCAGTGTTTAAAGTGCTATATTTATACTTTACACATTGCCTCTTAGTTAAGCCTGACTGCTTTGTGCCAAGCTACCAGAGGGTTAAGCACACGTTAATTTGGGGTTTGCTTGCGAGTGTACCTTGACAGACATTGCGGTTGCTGCTTGAGTAGGGTTTCACACCTCCCAACCAGTAACCCAGTTTCCAAGATCGCTGTTACGGACATGAGTGATCATGAGAGCAGACTGCGCAGAGACTCCAGTGAAGTTATTTTATGAAAAATGTTATGCTCTTATATTTTTTCCCATCTTAACTATTTTTGCCTCATCTTCCAAGTAAATGCTTGTTTAATTTATATGACCATACATTGTTAGAAACATATTACAGTGCGTTTACTTTGACACTTTTCTCAATGTTTTTCCAATATAATATTTGCACGTGATCCAAATAATCTAGCAAGGCAAAAGATCATGAACTGCGTAATTCTTCTTATGGTCTGTGTGTGTGTTTTATATTCTGTGGTAACCGCCATGCCTTTCTTACAAATACACGTCTTTCTTATGTCTTCTGTTTGGTTTATCCTACGATGTGTAAATGTATTTCCAGGATCCGCTATTTGTAGAAAGCTGCTTTATATACTTGTTCCAGTCAAGTCCGTTTTTTTAATAAAACATTACCGTTTATTCTTTTGGTTGAAGTGACAGATTAATGTTTCTAGGAATTTAACAAATCATAACTAAAGCTGATAAACGAGGTCATATTTCAAGGTAGGATTCAATCCTGGAAGAGTCAGTCCTCGTAAATTAAACGGAAATACAGACATACTCGCTGGTTATCTGTAAAAAAGTACTTTTACTGGAAACTTCCTGGTTTTGATGATTTCGCTTGTATTCTTTCGAGTGTCTAATGTTAAAAGTCAGTAGACTGAATTTTACGTAGAGATCTTACAATGACCTAAACAGAGAAGATTTATGTTTGCATGGAATGTAACTACGTGAGTTTAATATCCTGGACCGATGATTGCGCAAGCTGCTTGTATTTATAGATCAGGTGTGATTTGGGGCATGCACTGAAAAAGAAAAGCGTAGGGTGACTGCATATAAATGCCCACTTGTTCTCCCACCCTGCAGGATTCGGAATTTGTCATTGTGTGGAGTATATTTCGTCCAGTAATTATAGGGTGTGATAAAGCTACATTTCGGCAGGTCAAACCTTCTGGAATTTGACAGAGGAAAATAATGCACTACATACCGTGGCGTGAGGATTTTATTGCGGAAAGAGCCAACATCCGTTATTGCCCCAGAAACGTCGAATGGGTGCAATGTGTTGCAACTGATCAATTCCGAACCCCAGAAAGTCTGCTTGTATTGGATGTGATAAACACCACTTACCTCTCCATGTCCCCCAAATCAGGGCTTAGTTTTAAGAGGAATAGGGAAATATAGAGAGCTATACAACTATTTGAACACTCAACACATTCATCCCTCATTTGGGATAGTTTAAGCACCTGATATCACATCGTGAACACACAACTGGTGTTGTCGTGATTTTTTGCTATGTATAGCAAACCAACCGACTGTGTATAACTGGCAAAGCCTATCCTTAAATACACAGCTTCAAATGAACTAGATTATGAAATAGTTAGAACATTTGTATATAATAATTTATGCTGCAGAGTGACCATTCCCCACTCAACATGCGTGTAATCACAGCTCTTTATGCGCCTTGATCCTGATGTGCAATACCTCTGCGAAGGTCAGTTGTGATGCTTGTGGGTGATGATGGGAGTGTAAATGATCTGCACAATGTGGATAATCATACACACACACACAGACAACCGTCTTCCCCAAAAGCAAAGAATATCACTTAATACACAGTAACACCAGCTGTTGAACACACATAATCAAATTTGTAAAAAACGCACCAGAACTTTTGTAGAAAGACACATATTCTTTGAGGCCACGTTATACACTATAGCTTGTGCAGGGGCACATACACATGAAAGCACACCACACACCAGCATCTAAGCAGAAATTCAAACATCAGTGAATGTACATAACACACCAATGCTTTCACACAAAGACACACAGCAGTCAGTGCATGTGACACTCCATTCGTCATTACAAAAAAAGTTATGTGGCCCACACTTGCTTCATCACTAACGCACAACTATTTTGTGACCTATTCCCCCCAAAAAATATGTATACTGCATATGCAGACAGAGAATGGTGTGTGTGCACCAGAAAATGTGCAGCAAAATTCGACAGAAAACTCATTTTGTGCAATCTGTGATTAGAGCACAGTTATATATGATGCTGCCCTGAGGAAGCCTATGGTTAGACGAAACGCGTTGGCTGCGCTTGTCTGTAATCTTTGACGAGGAATGGAATAAAAAAGAAAACCACATGCAAGGACCAACTCTTCTTATTTTCTTTCTTTCTGTGCATAACTCTTCGCTCTCACACTTTGGTTTTTGTTGCCTCTCATTCCATGTTATATTTTGACTGATGTATGACCAATTTGTCGCTGTTCATTTAAGGTGGGCAACTCTGTTTGTTAAATGATGAATACTTCAGGTGGTCATTTAATAGGTCTCCTAGCTGCCAATATGTTTTTAAAAATACCTGCAAATGCACATCACACTCCAGTGTTTCCAGTTATAGACAAATAACTACAAATGTACATCACACATATCACACACCAGTGCTTTCTGTTACTGATAAATAACTATGAATGGACATCATTTAGCCATGCACACGGGTACAAAGAATTTTCTGTTACAAGCAAATAACTACAAATGTGCATAAGATACAAGTGGTCACAAACAAATAATTACAAATGCACATCAAACACACACGTGATTTCAGGTACAAATAAATATGAATGTACATCACACCCCAGAGCTTTCAGTTACAGACAAATATCAGCAAGTTCATATCACCAGTGATTTCAATTACAGACAAATACCTGCGAATGCACTTTAGTATATTCATGAATAAACCAATGGCCGAAAATACACATTACATAGCATTTTTACCAGAACAGAGAATTACTGATGCGGTACTTGCGCGTGCACGTTCACATTAAAGAACGTAAAACACAAAAACATTCAGTTGCAAATAGTTATCAACAAAACCACAAGGAATGCTGTGTTTTAGAGGCATATGCATATCAACCAGTGCATGCCTAGATTCAAACGTAATTAGACAGAGAATCATTATGTGCTTCACCCCCTAGAGTTTACACACACACACACTCTCTCTCTCTCTCTCTCTCTCTCCGTCAGTTGTGAAACAAGTACATGGACCCAACGCTTATCTTAGGAGCATGCCAGTGTTGCTGCTGAGTGCCAGGGTGGCTGAATACCATGGCTGCATCGTTTCATTCGCCGCATGCCTCTTTCTTTCACCAGCCTATATGCCCTCTCTCTTCATCTCACTTGCAGTTTAATTTTCATTTTTCTTTTCTCTCTTTGCCATGGTTTTCTTATTTTTCACCTTCTTTCTTAGTTTTCTACTTCTCTCTCTTGATCTGGGCCAAACTCTGATCATGAAAAATCAGTCCTGTACTCTAAAAATGAGTGCCACCCGCAAGCATCAGCATTCACACCAATGAGCTCAACTTATATGAATGGTTGATTCAGAGGCGCAACTAGAGCCAAATTTCGGGGGGGCTAAGAAAAAATTGGGGGGGGGGGCTGAATCTTTAAGCAATAGGCAGAGTGGAGCTGATTTCGGGGGGGGGGGGCTGAATCTTTAAGCAATAGGCAGAGTGGAGCTGATTTCGGGGGGGGTTGAATCTTTAAGCAATAGGCAGAGTGGAGCTGATTTCGGGGGGGGGGGCTGAATCTTTAAGCAATAGGCAGAGTGGAGCTGATTTCGGGGGGGGGCTGAATCTTTAAGCAATAGGCAGAGTGGAGCTGCAGGGGCTCTTAGTAGGGGTGAAACAACAGCAGGGCCTCATTAACATGCAAATGGTCTTTTAAAGACCCGTGAAGTGCTCGGGTGCGGCTGTGTGTGTGCCCGGGAAGCTGTCTCATCCTGGGCTGCCACACACGACGGGGGGGGGGGGGGGGGGGAGGGAACTGAAGCCCGTTGAGTCCAATGGGTGTTGCGCGCCTAGGTTGACTGCTTGTGTACCTTGTCCTATTTGTAAGCGTGCTAGGTCTAAAATGCTTTTTTGAAGTTTACATTTAATGTAGGTCATGGGTAGTAAATGAATGCTTATGTGCTTTTGTTGTTAACTGTTTATATTTTAGGAATTTAAATTAATGTGAAATCAGAATAGCTTATTTAGAATGTGTACTAGCCGACCTTCTTTTGCTCCCTACAATCGCTCCTCCCTCCCCTAAACATATATATGCCACTGTCTACTCCTCCCTCCCACATCATCTACTTTTGTCATATATGGGATGGTGTGAGTCTGGAGAAATGTTAATGCCTGATTCACAATAGATGTAGGGGTGACCTACTCTTCCAGTGCTCCTGATTTACTACTGAATTACACGAGTGATATAGGAGTAAGCCAAGAGTATTTCTGATGTACTAATGGAAATAAGGAGAAAGCCGGAAGTACTTCAAGATTGTCACACTTATTCTCATCCCAAAGTGTTTACAGAATTATAAAGGGTACACATACCTGAAGGTTAGGCCCTCCCATCCTTTATGATGCACCTTTTACTCTTAACACTAACACCTCCACCCACAACAATACTAGAACCTGTTCTTTGTGGATGAACCGAGTTTTTGTTGCTTTAGTTTCCCTGTTCTGTTGTTGTTAGTGAGTGAAACTGGAGAAAACTGCTCACTATTCAAAAGTCGGAACTATGGGGTTTGTCCGTCTTTGTTCTTGTTGCCTGAGTCTTTCCCTAACCTGCGCCTGCCTGAAGTGGGCAAGATACATAAATAAACAATGATGCCGGATTCGAATCTTTGATTGCGTCATCTGCCTGCAGTAACTAGGGTATGTCAGGTGGGAGCTACTTCCATGAAGCGCTCAGGTATCCTAGCGCTAGAATGCTGAAGGGTGAAGAGCGCTATTTAAGTCAAATAACAATAATAATAATGAAGAAGTGATGGACAGGCGCAGGCCGGAGGTTTCTCTTCTGGGAACACTACTTCCTTGCCGCTCGATTGCAACAGATGCTAAACATGAGGAGAAAAGATGGATCAGAAAATAAAAGTGCTCCCCGAGTGCAACGAGGGCTTTAAACGGGGCCGCTTGGCACTATGTGTTGATCATAAATCCAGATTATGAGACGTAAAGATTAGGATCTGCTCCGCATGAAGAAGCGCTCGCTCGTCTCCGTGGACGCGGCTGGATGTCACTTCCGCTTAATTCCCTCCATTGACTTTGTTGTCCGCGTCATCATCACGCATGAACGTTTGACGTCTCCAGAGTACTGAAGCTGCAGTTTTGAAGCCAATTATAGGAAATGCTCTTATTCCCTCCCTGCTGAAACAGCTGCTGTGTGTGCTTCCCATGAACCGCTGGTGTAAAGTGGGTCCTGCACAGAGACCTCAGATATGACCCAGCTTTAAAAACTTGGAGGCCTAAAATAGTCCCCTGAAGTGTCACGTATCCGCGTAAAAGAATATAAAGATTTTATTTGATTTCTGTTTAAAAAATGTCTGAAATCTACGCAGAGCAGCTCATTTACTAATCCTGCAGTGGAGTTTCTAGCTGTGAGCACATTTCCAGACTTAAGCCAATTTCACGCAGCAGAAATTTCAATGTCACTCTTTTCAATGCCAAAGAAAAAATATGTTTTTCATCCTTATTGGTCGTCAATCCATTTTTTGACTAAAAATAGCAAACTTACCCCGATACTCGGGAAATATCAGTGTTTGGCCCTGATGAGAGGCGAGCTGTGTTTTTTCCAACTTCTGCTCAAACCTCTGTTTATGCAAGGGTCAGAATTGTGAATGGTGTATTTACGAGGCGAGATAAAGTTAATACCCTTCTTTAAATGTTGGTATTCTAAACCAATGGGAATTTAAAAGGGGAAACCTGTGCAGCATTTACCCTAATATGCAGATTTTGGTGCAGGAAGCACCAAAATACATGTTATTCCTCCCAAACTCTTATTATCTGATAATGATTGCATCCAGTAAATTCTGACTTTTGTTGGGTGTGATAATAATCACATTCAACTCAGGCCATTCGTAATCAGACTTTAAGTCTCAAATGTAGGACTTAAAAAATGGAGAACCACATTAAGAAAATAAGAGAAAACGTTTGCCGATTTCCTGCCTCCCACTTAGTGGAAGGTCTCGCCCATTTTGAAAGGGATAGTGGTAGATGATGGAGGCTTTCTGCAGCTGGTTACTACCACCTAACAAAGTCCAAGGACCCCTGGTGAGCAGAGGGATGAGTAGGGAGCCCCTCCCCCGTCATATCCGGCCCCCTCACACAGCTGGCTCCACTCTGTGTTGCACTGGTATTTAAATGGCCTTCTCCATACCCCTTGCAAGGCTTAAAGAAACTTTTCGATTCATAAATAAGATTCAATATTATGGAACCAGTACTGAGAGGCCATACACTGCCCAAACATACACCAGCCCTGCACTGAGCCACACGTGGGCTGTGAAGGCAGAGGCGTGCTGCGGAAAGCAAAGGGATAACACCCCCTTCTGGGCAGAAGTACAGAGTGCCTTTCAATATGGGTGGACTGTGGACAGTGCAAACGTGGGAAAACAGTCCACTTTACGCCTATTTTCATCTGCCTGCTCAAATAGGGACTTCTGTTATAAAATGACGCCTGCCCAGGTGGACAATATTTCATGCTAATAAGGGGGCTAATGTTTTGCTAAAATGGTACCTTAAATGGCAAAAATACTTTTAAGCTGTTGAGGAATGTCTGGTTTAGTGACACATTCAGAGAATGGCACAGAAAATTTCAAGAAGTGCAAAATAGTTTTTCATTTTGAATTCTGTTGTTGCACTGATTCTTGGCTGTTACTTTTTTAGCCGTTCCCAGCAATGCAATACTAGATGACCAGAGAGAAACAGAGACGCAGCGCCATGTTTTACAGTGCCACGTGAAAGTTGCATATATTTTATTTAAGGTTAACTATTTTATTTAACCTGGACCTGACTGCAATAAGTAGCAGGGAATTTTAGAGGGATTTTTTTTTTACTGTATCATCTCAAATATGAGGTGTTGGCAAGCAGTACAGAGGGGCATATTATCAAGACAGGCGATAAAATTATCGCCGCTTTAGCGGCAGAAAACTGCCGCTAAAATGGCGATCATGGGCTTGATAATATGCCCTATGGAATTCCAATTGAAGCTCAGGTTATATGTCCTTCACATCTAACATGGGCTTCAATTGGAATTCCATAGAGCATATTATCAAGCCCATTATCGCCGTTTTAGCGGCAGTTTTCTGCCGCTAAAGCGGCGATAATTTTATCGCCTGTCTTGATAATATGCCCCATAGTGCTTTAAATGGACAGGTACTGTCCAGTACTAAGTCCCTGCACGTCTTTAACTTCAAAGGGGGAGAGTGCCTGCACTTCTCAGCACTACTGAAATACATTTAATGGAGGAGTGCCCACACTTTTCAGAAGCAAGCAGGCACTCCAAATAGTGAGTCCCTGCACATATATATATTTCATTTTAAAGCACTGTCAGTAGGCCAAGAAATGTGTTGGTTCTGCAGATTTCCTTGCATGCTCCCAGGATTGTGTGAATCCACACAAATGTGTAAGTCTATGCAAAACACAAGTGTTAACATACAATGCATAGATGTATGCCTTGTTCGTGAAAGAGGCCATGAATGAGAGTTAATAGACTGAAGGTACATTCAACATTTCTTCCAGTATTAAGCCCTCGGATACAAAATTTGCAATCCTCTTTATTGCTGGAGGGCTGATTCATAAAAGAGAACTCCCTAGAGTCCTTGCCCTCCACATAGATACATAGCTTACGCGTAGAAATGGATACACTGGCATGATTGTCGTGAAAAGGACACATATTGTAAGAATTCCATGGCAGATTATGCTGACATTGTTCACAGGCTGTGCCCTCGCATACAAGATTGAAGCGAGATACTCAGACAGTGTGGTGCGTGGGTGTCTGAGTGATAGCAATACTTGAGGCATGCCGCTGCGCACAAAAGTCAATACATTTTAAATGCAGCTCCTAAAGTGACGCAGTGAATGCTGCTGAGGAAGCACTTGGGGCTGCTGCGCGTATTCAGTTTCACAATTCCTGCAAGAAATTTTCCCCTTGAACAAGACCGTCATGAGAAAATTACACAAAAAATGTAAACTGAAGAAAACCAAAAATGGTGCAAAATACACAAAATCCAACAATTGTAATTTTCCAAAGACTACGCTTGTGTAAACCATTTCCATGTGCCTATTTACCCATGAGTCAGAATCACAATAGAATGCATACAGAAGTCCAATTTATGGAATCTTGTGCAGTGTGTACCCTATATGTGGCAAAGATGTATTATGTGCACTAGTCAGTTAGTCAGCAACATGTTTGCAAAAATGGCGTAGAGGAGTGGCCAAAGAGATGTGTAGTGCCTGCGGTCTGCACCCACAAGAGAGCTAACTCTAAGGCAGGTTTGACACTTAAGAAAAAAGAACAGGATTTGCTTGGGTGTTATCTCTTAGTTAAGTATTTCTCTTCTAACCTTCCATGTATCTGCAATTTCAGCATTACAAATGTGGTGAAACAATTGTCCATTTTTGAAAGTTATTTTCTCAAAGAGGATCTCATTCTCGTTACAGAAGTGTCATTTTGTAAGTATAACAATTATTATTTTCCCTATTGCACTTGGCCAAGTGCAAGGTCACCGCTTTAGACGTGTAGCACGGTCTGTGTCCAAAATACCAATAAACATCTCTTTTTACATCATGCTTCAGATCACACTTCTGCACTTTCAAAGTTCTGTAAGCAACATGCATTACTATTATCTGAATCCGTAGTCCTCAGCTTACCATGGAGTAAGCTACTGGAATTCCTCTGAGCCCTCATGAAGTGGTCGCGCAGCTTCATTTGACTACATCTATGCATTTTTGGTTAAGTTAGTGCACACCCTTAAATACACCTGGCTAAATTTCTGAAGGCCCCTTTATGCACGCATAGCAAGAAAACCCGGAAGTGTTGTTTCCTCATTGCTGAAATTCAGTCAGATGTGCTCCTCTTACATAATTCTGAATTAGAGACTTCTGCAGTTCCCTTGTGGGGCTGAAGGTGTGGGCAGGTGCACTGGAAACTGAAAAGTGCACAACCAATCCGTTCACAAAACTAGTGATTGTTAGGAAAGTTTGGCAACATGTTAGTGGCTTTTAATTGGAAATCTACAAATGTGACAGTTGTCCGAGTGTAAACTTCGGGAATTCCGTGAATTCTTAAAAAACAGAATATCTCTGGGGCAAACATACAATTAAGTTGTATATAGAAAAGACGAGATGAGGTCAATGGCTGGCTGCTCCACTCAATCAATCAATCAATCAATCAATAGTCCTTTATTCGGTACTTAAAAAATACCATAAAAGTACATGTACAGTTAAAATCAATAAAATACGGTTCATAACACATGGTTGGAGACAATTGGCCAAAAAAAATCATTCAACACCGCCCTCCTGAGTTCCTTAACCTTAAAGCAACCTTAATAAAATTGGCTGCTCCACTCATTATTTTTAAAAATGCCCTACTTCCATTGTTCAGTTATTCTGTTCAGAGTATTGTTTTTACAATAGCTAAATCTTTTTTGCAAATTCTAGGCTGTTTTATGCAAGATATAGCACTTTTTACAAGATATACCAACAAGTGTTTTGCGACTCCAACGTCGCTTCTCCAGGCATTAGAATTTTGTTTAGTTTAATTTTGACATTTTCGTATTGAGAAAAGCCTGATAGCAATTACATCTTTTCGAGATTTCTTTATTTGAAATCATTTGTTGGTGCATCCTTAGTTCAGCAAAATTTGGGCAGTATGTGTTGCAGATTTGTAATAGCTAACTGGTGTATAAACGGGTATGAGGGCTACAACAGCTCGATGTGAAGGGAGCCAGGCCCCGCAATATAGTTACATAGCACACCATTTTGCAGAAGGTTAACATAGGGAGCCATAACTAAGGTGCACCAATAAAACGTCCTCTATAAGGAAATCTCGACAAGAGAAAACTGAAAATCAGGCAAAGTATGTGGAAGATTATATGGCAAAAGCAGCAAATCTATAATTGTGAGGTAGAAACGACATCCACAGAACCGCATAAGTGTACTGGCCCTCACCATTGCCCATTGTTGAAACCACATTTAAAAAAAAATCACCTGCAGGACTTGGTTCTTCCTCATGTATAGGTTTTTAATGTACTTGTTTTGCCTTGCTTGGATTTCATGACGTTTTAATGTATTTCTGTACTTTGCTTGTAGCAGTGATTTGGAGAAAAATCACTATACAAATTCAAATAAATAACTTCAAATAAATAAATAAACAAACAAACAAATATATAGATAAATAATTGACTCACTGTATTGATGGAATTGAAATCCCATAGGAAAATGTCATTGAAACCACATTGCAGAGGCCTCAGAAGAATCTTGCGTGGCCATTGATATCTTCAGGCGAGGAATTGAAGAGAGCGTGATGAAGATGAGATAATGATCATCAGGAGGCTTAATAAACTGCAATGAATTAATGAATTAAAGAAGGGTACTTTTAAATGGCACTGATATGCAATAATGGGTTTGCTGGCACTAAGAACAAAAATCACGGTTTAAAGGCTTCATAATAACCAGATCATCGGGTTACTTCTAAAAATGGTATGGTCTGCGGTAGAAGGAATTTCGACTGGATTAGCAGTCTAGTGCTCTGCTGCCAGAACTGAACAACATCTGCCGTGGTGCCCATTCTAGATCGCGTAAGGACAATGTTGGTCAAAGTAGCTTCTATACAGATCCTCCCTCATCCCCCCTTTAAAAGGTAATACATGAGCATGCTTTGTAAGAGTTTGGTGCAATTGATCTTCAGAAATTTTGGGGGTTTGATGTAGAAATGACTAGTGGGTTCAGTTTAAAGATTTTTTGTGTATGTCTTGACTGAGTCAGGCAAGGATTCATAGAAAAAAATAAAAACTTGTGAATTTTTTCTGAAGGTATAGCGGAGCTGGTGACCAGGCCATCAAAGGAAGAGAATGTGTTGTCAAATGTTATCCTATGTGTGGCCTACCTTATTAGTGGGTGAATACATTTTTTTCTCAGACCCAGTAGGCACATTCGGTTTTTTTCCTTGTTCTAATCACATATTAAAGTCACCTATAATAATATAGTTGGAGTTAACCAATATCATAGGTGTACATCAGTGCACTAAATTGGAAGCAAACTTAGTATAAAACCGCAGAGGGCGGAAAACCAGGCCGGCTGAAAATGAAAAGAATGGAGAAACAAAAATGTAGAGAGGGATTCAGCAAAGGTGGCTGTGGCTGACTGATGGCTAACCAGCATTGTATTTAAGGAGGACCAATATATAACGATATACAGTGACAGCGCCTTCAGCAACGTGAGAGCTCACATACAAAAATAGACAGAAAGAGGCATCCTCATAGAATGAATGAAAATTTCCCTTCAGCTACACCAGCGCCAGAAATTGACAACAAACCCGACCAGAGGGGGATGCGTTGTTAAGGAACGGATGCTAAAGTCATCAAATTATCTCACTGCATCCATGGGTTATTTGAACAATTCCTACACAGCCGAACCCAAACTGCCCATCCACCAGGAGCCCAAGGACCTGATAATCAGAGAGGAAAAGAAGTAGACGTGTTGCCGATACCTGTCACAGACGTCCAGCCAGAGGCTGAAGCTGAGCCTCCTCTCAAAGCCCAAGTGGATTCTTCACAAGGGACTGCAAGACCAAATGACATGCTAGGGAAATATTTGGACTAAATAGAAAATCTATTCAAATATGAATCCGCGCAGCGGATTTAGCGCTGCTGCGGACTTAAGCACAACAAATTATTCGCGCCGCCATTGCCGCCGAGCCGTGAGGCCACGCCTACTTTGAGGTCACGCCCCCCGCCCAATCTGTATAAAGACGCTGATTACGAGCGTCCCCATCCAGATCCACGTACCCTCCTGAGGCGGAAGCCGGGAGCCCAACTTTGCTTTTTAAAAAACTTTGTTGTGTCACTGAATTTGTTGTACATTTTAAACCCTCACCTCACCTCCTGGCACCTGTCAGGACGCTACAGCCTTCACCGCGCAGCGGATTTAGCGCTGCTGCGGACTTAAGCACAACAAATTATTCGCGCCGCCATTGCCGCCGAGCCGCGAGGCCACGCCCACTTTGAGGTCACGCCCCCCGCCCAATCTGTATAAAGACGCTGATTACGAGCGTCCCCATCCAGATCCACGTACCCTCCTGAGGCGGAAGCCGGGAGCCCAACTTGCTTTTTAAAAAACTTTGTTGTGTCACTGAATTTGTTGTACATTTTAAACCCTCACCTCACCTCCTGGCACCTGTCAGGACGCTACAGCCTTCACCGCGCAGCGGATTTAGCGCTGCTGCGGACTTAAGCACAACAAATTATTTGCGCCGCCATTGCTGCCGAGCCGCGAGGCCACGCCCACTTTGAGGTCACGCCCCCCGCCCTCTTCTTCCCCTTGATAATATGTGCATTCATCGTACGCGCAGCGGGCGCGCCGTTTGCGCGCCGAAGGCGCGCCCAAGGCAAGCCCGTCTGCGCCCGTCATCGCCAAGACATCGCCTCTCGCCAGTCCCCCTGATCGAACTTCGCGGGATGCCCGTCACTATGATAGAGAACTCCTCATTGCCTTGAACCCTGGTCGGAGCTGTATGGACACATCAGGCATTCTTGGTCACACATGCCTCCAATGTAAGTCTTGCCACTTTCGTTACACCCAGCCCTCGCCTTTCTCAACAGAAACGAGGCTAGTCTAAGCTTACGCCCCTCACTATTTTCCAACTTAACGTCAGGTCTCTCACTAAGCATCACCTTGAGGTCAACACCCTCATACTGGAAGAGAACCCTGACATTCTCTTCCTATGTGAAACCTGGCTACGTGACGACATGTCCTCCATACCTAACCTCACGTTACCTGACAACTATCTTATGATGACTCTAAACAGAGACACGAGAGGTGGAGGCATCGCAGTCATTTATAAAAACCAATTCTCTTGTTCTTTCACTAAGGAAGATATTCTGGGTTGCGAAAGTGCCCGTTTTAAAATAACAACCTGCCCTCACTTTGCCCTGTCTGGCCTGTACATCTACAGCCCACCTGGCCCTGCTTCCAAATTTATCGAAGCTTTCCTTGAGGTAGCTAACTCTTTAGTGACTAAGTCTGCCAACTTCACTATTTTGGGCGACCTCAATCTCCATTTCGATCTGTTTAATGACCCTACTATCAGAAACCTCCTGGCCGACTTTGCTGCCCTACAGCTTAATTCTCTAATCCAAGCCCCCAAGCCCCCACGCACTCAGCCGGGCATATCCTAGCTCCGGTTTTTACCAACATCCTGGAGGTTAAGGCAGAGGTGCCCAAACCGATGGGATGGACAGATCACTATCTTATTAAAGTGACCATGCTAGTCAATGAAGCATCCCACAAAACCGAACCAACCCGCCGTCTAAAGAGACCATGGCACAAACTCTCCACCTATGACCTCCACGTCACCCTCGGAGAATTCCACCATGAAGCTAACCATGACATTAATATGACCTATGACGCTTTCCATAACTGGATCACCAGAGGACTAGATGCTCTCATCCCAGCCAAATGGACTAAAGGGCGTAGCTCACCCTCAAACCCATGGTACAACGACACCCTTAAATCCATGCATAAAGACTGCAAAAAGGCCGAGCGTCTGTGGAGAAGGGAATATAAGAATGGAGACAAAATTAACTATCTATCTAAACAAAAGCTTTACCATAAAGCCATCTGCGCCGCTCGCGCCGCCTTCTATGCAGAAGCAATCAACTCGAGCTCTAACCCTGCCAAAACTATCTTCAAACTGGTACAAGAACTGCAGTGTAGTAGATCTCCTTCTTCCTGCATCTCTTCTGCACTGCAATGTGAAGACCTCGCTACGTTCTTTGTAGAGAAAGTCCAAAGAATTTACAGAACCTTCCCTCAGCATTCCTCCAATCCAACCAACCCTACCAACCCCATAATCAATGGCACCATCATGTCACACATCCCAGAAATTGCTTATGATGACCTCACCAAACTATGCAGGAAGGTTAAATCGGGTTCCCCTGCAGACCCCATGAGGCCTACCCAATTTATGGAATCACTCGATTTTTTTCTGCCTTCTCTGGCCTCCATAATAAATCTTTCTTTTTCATCAGCCAGTGTTCCGACAGCCTGGAAACAAGCATGGGTTGCCCCTATTATCAAGAAACCCACTCTAGATCCATCCAAACCGGAAAATTTCCGACCCATTTCATTGCTCCCATGGTTGTCCAAACTTGCAGAGGCCCATGCAAACAACGTCCTGTCCCAACATATGGACCAAAACAACATCCTAGACCCATCCCAAAACGGGTTCAGACCGGGCCACAGTACGGAGTCTGCTCTACTGGCTACCACTGAATATCTCCGGTCGATTCTTGATGCTGGTCAGAGTGCTGCGCTGATTCTTCTTGACCTCAGCGCAGCCTTTGACACGGTATCCCACAATATCCTCCTCAATCGCCTAGAGTCAATAGGGGTCTCCGGTCTTGCCCTGCAATGGTTCTATTCCTTCTTGAAGGACAGATCCTTCCGAGTGTCAGCCCCCCCTTTTTTATCTAAGCTCCATCCCATTGGACAGGGAGTTTCGCAGGGCTCTGCACTAAGTCCATCCCTTTTTAATCTTTACGTGCAGCCACTTGCAGGAGTGGCCAAAGAGTGGGACCTTACGCTGGTGTCGTATGCTGACGACACACAGCTGGCCATCACTCTCACGGAAGGCCCTTCCACTCCGGCCTTAAAATACAGGGACGGCCTTGCTGCTGTAGCCCAATGGATGACGGACAACTGCCTGCAGCTTAATGCGGGCAAGACGGAGGTGCTGCTCCTTGGTAAAAACATCAGCCACTGTAACGAGCACTGGTGGCCCTCATCACTAGGCGCCATTCCACCTCCCAAATCTTTGGTCAAAAATCTAGGAGTCTGGATGGACTCCTCTCTTACTTACCAGACCCACACCAAAAGAGTGGCTGCCACTTGCGTTGGCTTACTGAGAAGTCTCAGCCCCATAATTGGCTTTTTTGACGCTAAGACCCGCCAACTTATTATCCAAGCCACTATTCTATCCCGCTTGGACTACGCCAATGTTCTTCTCCTTGGCGCCAACAAAGGAGAGATAGCACGACTGCAACGCGTACAGAACTCTGCGGCAAGAGCCTTGGTTGGCCTTCCCCGCAGATGTTCGGCCAGAGCCACTATCCGTAAACTGCACTGGCTACCCATCGACTCCAGAATCCAGTTCAAAACCCTCATTATGACCTTCAAAATCCTTAAACTCGGAAGCCCTAAACTATTACGACCTCTTCTTACTCCTTATGTCCCTCAGCGCGATTTGCGCTCCTCAAACCAGCACCTACTGAGTATACCCCGCACAAGTCTGTGCCGCATTGGTGGCCGCTCCTTTAGGGTCCTGAGAGCCAAGCTTTGGAACGCCCTGCCGTTAAACATCCGCTCCATGGAAAGCCTGTCCACCTTCCGAAAGGCCATTAAGACTCACCTGTTCCCCTCTCTTTAAGCCACTCCTACCCCCATTCCTTTCACTCTCAGGTTGGTTCTGTGGCTCTTTAGCGCCGGGACGCCTCTTCGCTGGGGCAGCTGTTTGCGCTCTACCAAAACTATAACATAACATAACATAACAATATATATTTTTCAAATTTCACAATCCTGAATCTTCATGTTTTACAAAATTCAGAAAATGCGCTTACATAGTGTTTCCGAGAGAAGCTGTGTTTTAATGTTTAAATCCCACACACTTGTTCCTTTCTCGGCAGCAGTAAACTGCACATATTTGAGTAGGAAAGTTTTCTGAATAATGAATGCTAAGGTCATCATATTACTTAATTAATTGGACAATTCCTAAACAGCTGCACCAAAGCTGCCGATTCACCAGGAGGCCAAGGACCTGATAATCAAAGAGTGAAAACAAGTGGATGTTGCTGACACCTGACACAGATGTACCACCAGTAAGAGGCTGAAAATACTACCGTAAACAGGTACTGAAAAGGATGGGAGAAGGCACTAACTTTGACCCTGCCGCTCCATCAACCTGGGTCCGGGACAGCATTCTCTGGAGGCCTTTCAAAAGCCCTTTCTGACAATTACACTGGATTACACTGGATTACATGGATACACCCGACATGGATTGTGAATGTAATCCAAGTTACCAGCACTCATGAAATACACGAGAGTTGGTGTATGAGGGCATGCTATGCAGGCGAAGTGTCCCCCCTGCCTTCATTGCACCATCCTTTGCGGAAACCCTCTGTCAGGTCAGTACTATCGCAGGGAAAGGGGGACACCTCTCTGTGAATGATAAATATGCCACATCTCTGCTTCCCTCACTCCTGGCCTCACACAGGAGCAGATTTACCAATACACAACAGAGCAATCAAATTGGTGGCACTGCGTTGCGCAAGGGGGCAAAAGCAATACAGAACCTATTATAACCAGCCTACTGCTGCTGCCATCCCCGCGCTGGCGCTGTAATTAGGCTGCCTGCGCTATGCAGTCTTGCACCATGATGCAGATGTGAGTGTATGCTGTCTAGCATAGGACCTGAACTAGAAGCATAGCGTTCATGTGCACATCCCTATGCCTGGGCCTCCCCTTTGTTAACACCTGCTTCGAGGAAACATTCGATTTTGATGCAAAGCCTGGTCTCGCTTTGTAAACCTAGGTTTGCTTGTGCTGATCCATCCAAGTAACACTCCAATAATGTCTCCTTGACACAACATGATACTAAGAAGCTAAAAGTTTTTGCACTGACACAAGAGCATTTTCCATGGCAAAATATCTTTTGTGCTGCAAAATAAATACCAAGGCACTACTTTGTGTCACTGTGCAATGGCACAATGCCTTATAAATGTGGGTCTGGAGGCTCAAATACTGTAACTGAACAAAATGCATGAATGCAAAAATGAACTACTTATAACCACCACATTATGTGCATGCACAAATGACTTTTCTTTATTTTTAATGCGATGCGTAAAATGTGCTATTTCTTTAGTTACATACATGCAGCTGAGTACTTTTTTGCAAATATGAACCTCTGTATGAATTTGAATTGTTCAATCATTTTGAGAATACACAAGCATTCTGTTGTTCTGTAGGTTTTCGTGCTCTGTAGGATTGGGTCCAAATTATTATTAGCCCAATGAGCACATGCATTAATTCTTGTCCAGTGCAGCTTTAATTGATAGCACAAATAAGAGCACATTCCTCAGTACATTGTGTTATTTATTTGCTCTTCCCTCAGATGTCTCCTGGAGGAAAGGGATGTAAATCAGCGCGTGCTGGCAGAGAGACTTCCTGCATGTTTGAGAGATGAAGGGAAATGGCCCTCAGTGGGCCATCACTCATGTCAGTGTTTTGCCTGTCACAATGGGGTATTTACATAAAATAGTACCGTCTCCAGGAAGAAGCCCCTTGTAAATGTGGGGGCTTCAGTGGATGCTTGTTTACTGCCCTGCGTTTAATATTCTATGAAATGCAAGGCTTCTCTTAAAGAAATGTGTTAGAGATAAACGCTGAACGAGCAAGTAAACATGTTTAAATGATCCAATAACAAAGGTCAATATGGTATATCAGAAACATAGCAAGTAAATTTACAGAATCGGTGTGTGGGGGTGGTGTGGGTGTTTGGGGAGTTACACCCCCCTAATGTATTTTCTGAGGAATAGTTGGGTGCAGGAGCTTTCAGTCGGGTATGGTGAGCCGTCTGCCGGATCTTACCTGGGATTTTAGCAAGCACACACTGACAAAAACACACACACTCTCATCTCTGTTTTGAAAGTCCTAAAAAATGTTTATTATTTTACGAAATAATGTGCGTTTTCTCACATAGTACTCATACCAATCCGCATTTCTCTCCCTTTCCACTGCCCCCTAAGCCCCTCTCATGCGTCCTGCTTGTCCTATAATGTATTTTAATATTATATGCCAGCATGATATTGGGTAAATCTGTAGCTCACCCCTCACCCACCCAATCTTACGGACTAAGCTACGCCACTGCAAATTTATTTAGCACTACATCTGTCTGTATTCTATTTGTCTTAAGCACAAATAATTTACGTAAATGGGGGTATTACCATATGTGACAATGTAAATATACACATACAACAGATACATTAGGCATATGAGAGACAGCGAAAAAATATACATCCAACTCAGTCAATCATATTGCCTTGAACATAGGCCATAGAACTTCATATTTTTCTAAATAATTCCTTCTTTGGCCCAGCATCAGTTAGCATTTGTATAACAGCACCAAATATACCGACATATCTCTACCGTTGGACTTATGCTTGACTTTCTACTTTTAAAAATCTGTATTTTAGCTACTGCTACGATGCCGTACAAATATCTGAGGTCAAGGCAAAACAAGCATTGTCAAAGCCGTTAGGTATGGCTTTGGCAAGGTTGCAATTTTTTTCAAGCATATGCAATAGAAATTAAAAATACAAAAAGTAAAAAAGTCGCTTTCTACTGGTAACAGGGATGTTCTTTCGAAGAAGAGAAATTCAAAAATAAACCTTCACATCGCTTGGCCCACCAGCCCTCGTACTCAAGCGCACTATTATTAGGTGATTGTGCACGTGATCAGGAAAAAAGCTGTCACTCAAAGTCCATCAAGCAAGGGTCGAAGTAAACTGACCCATTGGCCCATGATGTATAATGGTGTGGGTTTAAGTTAAAATCTGAATGCACTTGAATAGACCAATGGATGACGTAGACTGAAGCAAAACCTCTCTATGTATATGAATCTATTTTTTATTTAGAATTCTCTCAATTACATAAGACAGTCGAGGTATCAAAGCTGTGTCTAGGTCAGACCTAAAAGGCAGACTACAGCACAACACAGTATACACACAAACTAGGCATCACCAAATGAGGTCCTAGAGAGGTAAAAGGCTGATGAGAATATGAAAGAAGAGATTCATGGAAGAGGGAGGGTGCAGGAGACGGAGACAAGGAGGTGGTCACTGGAAGTTAGTACACCTGAATGGAGGAGGAGAGAGGCATGCCACAGGGACCCTAGACAGATGCAGAGGAAGAGGGGGAAGGAGGGGATGGGAAGGGCCAGAGACCCCAATAGAAAGAAGTCAATGCAATCCAGTAAAATGCACAGAGAGGAGGAGCAAGGAGGAGATGTTGTGCAGTAGTTGAAAATAGAAATCTAGAGGAATGATGGAAGAAGAAGGTGCGGTCAACGAGTGAGAGACAGTGACGAGTCTTGATGTAGCAGGAGGGACCCAGCAAAAGATAACAAGTTATCTGGAGTTGATGGGGAAGGTGAGGTCCAGTGAAAGTAACATAGAGCCTGGAACTAGGAAACATGAATTGTAATTTGGATCTCTACATTTAAACAAATTGTGTGATCTTAGGCGAATCACTCTAATTCTACCTACCTCGCTTCATTTTGCCTCCCTAAATTGGGGTGACCCACAAGCAAGCCAAACCATAGAATGTAATGCCTCCTGCATAAAGTGTTGCATCAAAATAATGTAGCTGCTGAGATAGGGCGTGGCACAGAGAGAATGAGTTTGAGGCAAAGGGCGTGGTATCCTGCTGCCAAGCCCTTACACAGCAGGTAGACGCTGAGAAAATGACATGCCAACCGTGCACACAAGGACCACACTATCAATCACTATATTATACTGCCCACCCCGATACAACCTCAAAATGAACCTGAGTGAGGAAATCTCCCAGTGTTACGCAGTCAAAAATATGAATTTCCTTTGATAACCCCCATGCCACTTTATTTCACCCCAGAATCAAAACAAATTCATATTCAGTTGAGGATGTAATTTTTCATTTGAAAACGTTCATTTATTTTATAACATTAATGAGTCCAATAAGAGGCCACCCCAATGTCATTATTTAAATAAACATTGTCACTTTGTGATTCGAAAGCATACATCTCGTAAAGAAATTTCAGCAGCTGCAGATGCGTTTAGCGTTTGGTGGGACTCGGTAGGGTGTCCTGTTAGTGGGACCCAGCTGTCATGCATCGACTGTAAGGCACATCAAGGCTGAAGCAAAACACTATACAAGAAACTTAACTCCCTGTGACCCGGTGGTGTCTCTAGAAGTGGATTTTAGCCCTTCGAAAGAGGGCAAGCTCACATCTTCAAATCTGTGCAAGCCAGTCGGAAGGACGGAAGTAGCCGCAGTCAGTGAGATGTGTGCTGTATGGAAAGCAGCCAGCGGGGGTGTGGGCTGCACTTGATAACTGAGACACGTGAATAATGGCCCCCAGGGGTTCATTCACATGAAAAACTATTAAGGTTAATCTGTGAGGTTTTATCTATTCGCAGTACAAGGTAAAAAAGTGCTTCAATTAATACGTGTAAAAAGTGCAACACAAGCGAACACAAGGCTGAATATAAACCCATTTCAAATGAGTCCTACTCAGTAGGTCACAGAATTTCAGCAACTTGTACGGTAATAATCATTCCGGCTTTGGACTGTCGACGTTTCGAACCCAATTTGAAAAAATCTGTGGGTCTCTTCAGGGCAGGGCCGTTTTCACATACTTCTTCCTTGCACCCAGGTTCCCTTGAGAAGAATAAGGTTGCTCTTTGTCAAATATGTGGTTACATATTTATGTCCGGTAAAAGGCAGATAGTAGCTGTGGGATCAGTGCGCCGAGTCTGATGGGCTTGATGCCTGGGCGTTCTTTGTATCACACTGGCATGTGTCGAGGATACAGAGACCATTTTTGGAACAAAAGTGTTGCATATCCAGGATACAAGGCTTATCTATGCAGGATGATAAGCATCTATCTTGAACAGTCTGCTGTCATTTCCAAGTATGGCTGTGGTGATACACACCAATACATGACACAGCCGGGTACTATACAATGAGGTGATAGAATAAACCTCAACTCTCTAGTATTGTTTTGATGCTGTGACCTGCCCTGGGCAGGATATCACTCGTTCTTCAAGCAGGAGTAGAGTTTACCAGGGCTTTCCTACAAGGACAGCTCACAACAGGGACACAACAACTGCACAGAGAAAGGCATATTTTAATGAGAAATTGTGGAGAAATGTTTTTAAAAGTGTTGAAATGAGACCCAACACGATCAGGCATGCATTTTTTGTGAATGAGTTTTATTCTGAATGGAAGTAGAGAAAAGGACGTGAGGCACATGCGTGTTTTGCGACAAAAGGAACCCACTCTTGTGACATGACAAATATTGGTTAACATGTTGGCATTGACTATGGGACTTGCGAGAACACTATCACTATAAATAGCTTGTAGGTGGCAGTACCGCCTTGTGTGATTTCAGAGCGTAGGCAAGCATGAAGCCACCCTCACATACACAACCGAACAGTGCAGTCAGGGAGTCAAAGTAGAATTTTCTTAGAAATGTGGACATTCATTTTCAGGGCTGGCCAAAGTACCATGGGAGCTGAAACGTGTCTGAGTGCAGTGATTTTGTGCCTTCAGACTCAACAGTGTGGTCGCTGTTCCTCAGACAGTAGGTCAACTTCTTAAGGAGAGTGGATGGTTCCTGTCATGTTTGGAACAGGTATGTCGGTGGCGTAGAAACCTGTCTTAAAAAACATGGGCAGCTCACTCCAAAGCATGCACAGCAATGGGTCACCACCATTACAAACATCGGTGCCGCTCACAGTCAGTAACATGAGCAGAAAAGGCTGGGACTTTCTTTCGAGATTGGATGTGAAAACCCAAACACCTTTCCATTTAAGCAACCCAATAACTTATGCTTAAAGAGGTGTTGTTATAGAAGGAGAGATCTATGAAGTACGGTGGCCGTCTTTCAAAGGGAGTGATTCCGATTTTAAGCATTGTAACCACAGTGTTAATGGGATTTTAATCTACTTTAAAGGTGAAAGTTCCAAACATGGGTGTTTACATATAAGAAAAATCATACCACATCACTACATGATGAATAGGTAAAAACTGCATTTGGTGTGTAGAAAGTTATTAGACAATTGTTTGAAAAGTATACCAACACGAAAGATTCTTGGTTATCGTCGTTTGGGAGATAGGGTGTGATGTTTGCTAG
This sequence comes from Triturus cristatus, assembly GCF_964204655.1. Classification (NCBI taxonomy): domain Eukaryota; kingdom Metazoa; phylum Chordata; class Amphibia; order Caudata; family Salamandridae; genus Triturus; species Triturus cristatus. Next base: position 347,127,249 of record NC_140583.1, read on the forward strand.
ATTCTCATTCTATTTGCTCCCTCACAAGCTCTCTAGTCAACACTTGAGACAGGTACAATCTTGTATGTGTTCGGGCTAGATTATGGCAGCCATATTGGTTTGGGGTTAGACCACTGATCTGTAAAGTTATTAAGATGGCATTTTTGAAGTGAAACTAAAAGTGGTAGATAGGTATGATGTTCTGATGTAGTTCATAGAAAGCAAAAGAGACCAGCACAAATAAACCGTGCCACCACAAGTAAAGCTCAGAAGCTTGGCGTTTGCTGTTGATTTTGGCATTTAGAGGGAAAAAAGAAAAAGCACTATGTTCTGTATGGACATCGAAGCTGAACACTTAGAAATGTCTGTTTTTAGCGGGAAATTGACCAGCGCAGCTGTAAACTCAGGAAATGGATTAAACTAGACTTGGGGGTATTTAACTGTCACTGTGTGGCGTTCTGAAGCGCCAGAGCTAGTTTTCCTCTGTCTCCCTTGGAGGACGCTTTTGCTTCTCAGTGCTTCTCTCCCATGCTTCTCTATGTGGAGTATCACAGAGTAATCAGGCAATTTTCTTTCACTCACACTTCCTGACATCCTAGACAGCTATGGCTGCTCATAGGGCTGAGCCAAACATGTACATCAAAGCCATGGATGTGGAGGGATGACCCGTTACCCCATAACATGAATGCCGTTCTTGGGGCTGACCCAATATGTACAAGACATGCTATCTGACAAACGACTGAAATGGGCTGACCCAAAGCCCACTGTCTGTAATTAAGAGTATGTATTATTATGTACCTTTTTTTCAGAAAACTCGAGTCTGGAGAGAGAACGAGAATAAACTCGAGGGCCGACCTAATTATCAAACTTCTCTTTCTGATACAATGTGAAACGTATGACTTGCAGAATTAGAGCTGTGTGGGTTTCTGGATATGCAGCCCTTAGTATGCCATTGTACATCCGTAGCCCACACTCTTGGGGCTACACCGATTAGCATAGTGATAGTAAAGTCTGACCACGCCAGACAAACACATGAGTGGAAACAAGGGTTTGGACTGGTTCCCTGTAGTCTGCTCGGTTATTTTACTGTTTGTTTGTGAGTGTGCGCGCGCGTGTGCACGCACGCTCACGAGCCCATATATGTGTATAGTCAGTGAAAAAATTGTTCAGAAAGCAATAAAGTTTCCAACTTGGCAGGTAAATAAATGAAGGCGATCAAAAGCCCTATGTATCCCCATACAACCTTAACATCCCCCAGTGCAGTTACTTGATATGACACTGGACATTACAGTTAAAGTCACTCATCATGTTACTAATGACATCATTAATCACACTGACTAAGACACCACTGATGACATCACATAACATTACCAGTCACATCTGATAATGCTGAATAGGTGAAGAGCTATGAAACGTCAGATGGCTGGTTTTTGTCTAACTCTAGTCATGGTGCCGAGCATGTTGTTTGGTTGTACATGTTCTAAAAGGTGCAGCTGGGCATCAATGTGCTGAAAAATGGAGACGGCATCAGAATGCTGGTAAGTGGTGAGGCACATGGTGCTGAATGGGTGAATATGTGATGGGTGAGCCAATGTGCTGAAGAGTGGGTGATAGGCATCGAGGCGCTTAAATGTTTGAGGGGCATCTGGTGCCGAAGAAGGAATCCATCAGGGGTGCGGAAGAGAGTTAGGGTGTAAGAGTGCAGAAGGTAGTTGGGATGGTATTCATATACTGAAGGTGGGCGTGGGGCCCATGTGCAGGCTGGCACCAGAGGGATTCTCTTGGTACAGGTAATAATGTTGTTGAAGACGAGCGCCTGGATATCAGTGTGCTGAGAGGCAGGTAGGCATTAGGAAAGTGATGGGGTGGCTCATCAAAGTTATGAACAGGGCAGCGATAATCAAACGCTTTTAAGGGAAATCGGGATTATGCATCATATAATTTGCGTGTGTCAAACACTTGTCATATGGTAGGTGAGTGTTGGTTTGGTCATACGGTCCTCACCGTTGACTTAGGCAGGGAATAATTTTGCGTTGGAGGGGTTGGATTAAGTGCCTTATTTTCTAGGGTTCATAACGGGCACCACCAGAACCCACTGAGGGTAATCTGAGTCAAAACCAGAGGGGCCACTAGAACACCAGCTTTCTAGAGGGACGGCCCGGCAGGTTTTAGCACCATGCATGCCAGGGCAGACAGGCATCTTATGTACCGATGTAGCGCTGTGCATTTGATGCATTTGTACACGAAGAAGTGATTCTTGAATGTCAGTCATATCCCCCCTTCTCCCGAAGGCAGCATCACATTCTTTGCAGTTGCTTTCCTAAGTGTGCATCATCTTCCTGGACAAAAGGAGGAATCCAGGGGATTCATTGGCCAGAGCTGTCGAGGGTAACATTGGTATTCCCATGCATTGGTATTTCTGGGAGACCTACAGTGGCACCTGTGGGGACATCAGCTTGGCAATGCTTGCACCACTATGATGATATTTGCCACTGCCCTGCCATTCTCCTACCACATTCCAAACACCCCTGTAACTGAGGACATTTCCACCAGTGGTCGTGGTGGAAGAATGGTGGGTGGTGGTGCCAAACAGGTGTTAGTGAGGGCCTCAGGGCCCAGATCAGTCTGTCTAGTTTATCCTCTTGCAGGCACCTCATCAGTGGGCACTCTTTACATTTCGGTTCCCTTGTAAGGAATTAAACTCCTTTCACATCTAGTAGGAACAGGTCAATGAAACAGGAACATTAGGAATTTTTGTAGTTGTGGAAATGAGTGTCCTGATATGCAGCAGTTTCTGCTTTACCACCAAGTAACTCTAATGTGCCTTAACTGAGTAAAATATGCTGCAAAAATTACGGGCCTAGAGGATACAATTCACTCTTATTACATGTCAATGGATAAGCATGCTGGCAGAGGAAAAGTGTAAAAAGAACTTCCCACACCGCATAAAAAAGGTTCATCATGTGTTTTGATTACCTAGGTAGTAACTTAATTGATTTTACAGCCAAATTAAAAGCGAGCATTAGCAAAGCCAATAGGTATGACCTATTATTGCAGGCACAAAAAGAAAAAAGAAAACATGCTGCGGACCACATGTGGTGGCCATATGCTGGCAATAAAACTTTAAAAAAACCAAAAATTACCATCAAAGAAAAAAAGTGCTTCTTTTTTTGCACAAATATATGTACTACTGACTTTAATTTACTCTATACCGAAAGAAAGGGGGAGACCAGAGAAATTCCTAAAGCGGCCCATCCTCCTAACCGTATAAACACAAAAAATAGATAAGCAGTCATCATGGTTCCTTGTATCATAGTTTTCATAGTTTTCATTTGAATACATTTCAGGTGGTCCATTCGTCCCACTCCTTCATGTCAATGGAGGTACCTGTTACAGCGCTTCCCTCCAAAGGGGTGGAAGAGGCTAATATCCGCTCTACCTCCTCAGCCAAGAAGGTTAGTCCTGTCATTTCTGCCATCATACACAAGGTTTTGTTGCTTGTGTCTTACTTGAAAAAGAATATAATATGGTCAGGAAGGCTCCAACAGCTGCACACTGCCTGACTATACCGAAAGAAAGGATAGACCACAGTGGAACAGGAAGAACCCTATGATGAAGCATGCCACCCAGGGGAAACCCTGGTGGGTGAGGGTTACACTAACAAAAGCAGTGTGCTTTTGTGACCTCTGAGAGGTTTCACTGTTGTTTTCTAGTTAAGAGTAGGCCTTCTATTTTTGTGTGTGTTTTTATTTATACTAGCCTAAAGACATAAATACACAAATATTAATTAAAAAATTAAAAAAGAGAACAGAATAAAGAATAGAAGGATTACATTGTAAATTATGGAAAGAAACAAATATATACAAAATATAGCATTGGTTCACCAGCCAGGCCCCAACGCTTGCAGTTCTTTTTATCTGGATGTGCACATGTGATCAGACATAATGTCATCATTCACAGTGCAAGAGGGTGGCTGTGGAAGTGGGCTGACCCATGCTCTATGCTGTGGTGGTTGGACGCAACATGTGGAAGACGAGAAAGATGAAGCCAACTGATGAAAAAGTCTGACCCAAAACCTCTCTCTTTTTCTCTCTCTCTAACTATACGTATGTATAATATATATATATATATATATATATATATATATATATATATATATATATATATAATATTTATTTTATGACACACCGTGCCACTTGTCTAATTTGACAGGTTACTTTGAGCATTTCTAGTCTGTTGTTCTCTCACACCATAATGCCCTATGCATATTTAGTTCACAAATGAGAAAACATGCTACTCTTCTGTGTGATGTACAATGACAAGTTGTTTTTTTTATCTTGGCAACGGGATTATGAAGAATTGTATTAACCGGGATCCGGCCCAGATGTAAATGGTTTGATGAAGAAATGTCTTTTTAAACACATCAGTAATTCCCTCCTCAGGCTGGTTATGGCGGTGGGCGGCAGACTGTGAAATTAACATTGATTCCCAAGGTTCAGTGAAAGGATGTTCATGCTCAAGAGGGTTTCGTTTCATGCAATGAGGTCTTCTTGCGACCACTGTGTAAATTCTCATTTAAGACACAGCAATTCGTAATTTATTGAATGCAGAGATAATGAAATCTGTGGACGTTACAAAGGCAAGATGGCTCAGTAAAGCCAGTTAAGCGCTTACTGTTAACATCTCTTGAAACACAAAGGTCAAGAGTCCGGATCCTGGCAAGACCAACTCAGCCTTCCATCCTTCCGAGGTCGGTAAACTGAGTATCATTAAAGTGTGCAATACTTACACATTATTTATAGTTGTTAAGAACAGCAAAACTAAGGTGGGAAGCTCAAAATGAAAGTCAATTTATCATGAATTGGAAAGAATATCTATCAGTGCGTTCACAATTGTGTCAGCTCGTGATATTGCCCTTCTGTGGGATGGCCATAACCTTCAAGGTGTATGTCTCTGCTTTGTCACACCAGAAACCGCCTTTGGAAGGGGAGTCAGCTTTTGTAACTTGTCAGGCTCAAACGTGTCCTTCACCTGAGGCCTCTCATCCTGCTGGCATCAATGCTGGTCGTCCATCTGTAAACAGCTGCTCTTGTATGTTCCAGTGTGTAACATGCAGCAGAAATCTTGGCTGCTGTGTTTGCTGTTCTTTCTGAATCTCTACATCTTAAGTAGGAAGTGTCCCCGAATATAAACTGAGCGTTATTGCTAGTACCTGCGGCCAATAAAGGGTTTCGTTTACCCATTCCTAAAATTTTGGTTCCGACCGTGGGGGTGAGCACCAATAATGAGAGGAGGGTAATTAACAGCCGTTATTGCCTTGTAGATGCTGGCAATAAGGCTATTAGCATACATGAGTGTGTGATTGTGGTGCCGAGCTGCCAAGATCACATGTGCAGCCGTGAATGGAATTGCAGCGGCTTTTCTGCGCAATGGTCGGAACGACCTGGCGCACGAGGACTCTGATGAGATGGGGGCAGTTCTCCTGTGCCACAGGCACAACACTACTAAGGGAACCGGCAGAGTGAGCGGTCTTTCCCCAATCTACCTGTTGCATACCCTCTGCAGATACTCAGTCCTCATTTGTCACTTCCCAGGAGATTACTGAGGCATATTCAGCACAAACTCTGACAGTGGTGGCTGGTGACATTTGAAAGTGGTGAGGCGTAAAAGTTAGGGATGAATTTTCATGAACTACATTTACTGTAAACAAAAAGGCAACAGCACCCCCTTATTTTCCACTAATCAGTAAAATGAAAACAGAAACCAAAAGTGTTAAAATCTATACCTAGGTAATTAAGTCAATCATACAACACATACCATTAAAACAACAACAAAGATGAGAATCACATAATAAGCAATCAATGACCAAACACCACGGATTCGCGAAAGCACACACATAGTGTGACCAAAGAAACATATTACACACCCTACTAATGACCGCGAGGCAAAAGAACCATGCAATATCCGCATACCCAAGGATAGGTGACAGCTGAGACTGTGTAAATTGGCACTGACAAGAGATTAAGAAAGAACAGGTGTGCAAGGGGTAACACTGATGGGCACAAGGGTGAGAAATGTTCACAAAACCTTTACTTGTGTGAACTCATGGCAAAATAGCAAGGCATGAAATGTGAAAATTCATTCTGATATATTTCCCCTTCTCTAAACTACTCTTTTACACTTATAGCACGTAATCCCAGATTTTGCGTTGCTTTTTTAACGTTTGTACATTTGGTTGTTTTACATGAGTGTTTATGGGTACTTGCTTTATTTGCAACTTTTCAGCAAGAGAGCAGCTCCAGGATTGGTTTGAGCAGGCTAACCTGGCGCTCCTTCTGAGGCTAGGTGCCTGTGACTGCAACCCCTTGGCAGTTTAACACTGCTGGGATTGTGCAGGCTGAAGTGGGCATGTTGGGATGGCCATTGCAGGACAGCTTGCCAGTCCTACATGTGCACTCGGCACTGGCTGACAGCTTTGCGTCATCGTGATCCTGTTGCTGCCATCAGCTCCCCCTACCCCCACACTCCAACGCTCGTATGGCTGCAATTAAATGGCAATGAGTGTGGCCATTATTTTTTACATCTACGTGCTATGCTCCCAGCAGGCGGAACAACGCTCATTTGATTCCCAAACACCTGCAGATCTCCTCCCTTCCCCCTTTTCCCTACCCTCTACACCCGGAAAGCTACTGTGCCAGGCCCCCAGCCCATCCACCCCAATGGCACGAAGATTCATGGTGCACCTATAGCATATGGTCTTAATGCAGGGTTAGACAGCGGGGGCTTGAGCACAGGCTGACATTCCATTTCTGTCTCGAGATCCCAGTGACTTTCAGACACCATGATGTGTGGTTTGCATAAACATCTCCTACTGCAGACCCCCTGTTATCCCTCTGCCCTCATTCGTTGGTTCACAATAGCATACCAGTCTACATACAGAGCAGACTGCCCCCAAACCCCTGGAGACCATATCCTCCTCCCACCCTCTGTCCGCAGGCAATCAGAAGTGCCAGAGCCCACCCCCAAAGGGATAGCGCTTGATAGAGCGCCTACAGGGTTTGGTCTTAGTACAGGGTCAGACCGTGGTTTTCTTGAGCAAGGTCTGACATTTCATGCTAGAGTCGAGATTGAGTGACGTTCATATGCAGCAGTCTGGCCTTCCCCAGCATGTGAGGCATTGTCACTCTGAGAGATGAGGAAGACACAGTGGAGCTGCCATGATCTTAAGCAGGTGTCAACAATTTTTGCAATCATTCTTGACATCATGGCACCTTCTTTGCATCACAGTCAGTCATTTATGTGAGGAACTAAAAAAAGAAAATACAACTAAGCCTGTTACTTTTGTGGCAATATAACAAACACATTTACTTTATTTTACGATGGTAGACTTGCTTCATTGCCTGAGTTACATTGAGGAGGAAGAGTTCCCTGCTCCCCCTTGATAGAAATGAAAGAAAGACTTTCTACCTATGAGGCCATTGAAAAGGAGAACTAAAACTCAATAGGCATTGAGTAAGTAAAGGAGTCCATCATTTATTCAAAACCACACAAAGCATCTTGAGACCCTTACGGGTGAGTAGTCGCGTTTTACAAGCTATTGATTGAAATGTATTTGTGTTTAGTACTTTGGTAAGTAAATTGTATCAGTTCACATGTGTGAGTGAATATGGCTCACGCCCTTGAATTTGCACAGATTTTTCAGACATAGGAAGGTAATTTACTCTGGTAGATGTGGTTGGTCTCTTCATGATCTGCTTCTCTGGATATTCTCGCCTCTGTTGTTAATAAAGACCAATGGCTCTGGCTTTATAGGGAGGCTCTTCAATAACGTCGACACTTCACACCAGTGTCCTGTAACTGTCATTATTTATTGTGTGTCCAATCCAGCAAGTAGCTGTCCTGTAGGTGCCCACAAGCAATGGTTAATATACATTTTGACAAACCTGGATACTTTGAGGTTGTCTCTGTCATATTGGCATGTGTGTTATTCCTGTGTGGTAAATAAAATAAATATTACCGGACTGAATTTCATGCGGAATCTTAAAATAAAGTAAAATAGCTCAAAATAACAAGAGGCAGAATCCGTGGTATAAGAGGTTTTCTAATGGGCTTTATTCCATTCAAAATGGCCGACTCGAGTCGCGGCCCTCAGGTTCCGTCACCACGAAGGTTCAGGAAGTGAAGTACAATAATTTATTAACAGACATGTATTTTTATAATAAGTACATTACAATGAAACGAATGTAGAAGGCGTAACATTTGATAAGAAAAATGACGTGACAGTGACATAATCGAAACTAGGCGTAATAAGGAATAAAAGAAACATGATTGGTTAGAATTATCAGACATAGGTGGATCTATAAGATAATACTTGGCATAGATGCGCGCGCGGCAGCATGACGTGTAATTGACGTGCAACTAGGGGGTGAAGGGGACTTGACATTTAGCTCTACATGTGGAGACGAGAAGTCTGGGGTCAAGTCAACCTAATCCCAAATCATATCTAACATCCTATGTTTAAAGAACTATGTTATCCACAAGGAAGAGACTCTCGGACAGAATCTATTCTATACTGACTGCGTGCGTGTACAAGCGTCTAAGTGTCTATATGAGATGCGAGGGGCAGAAAACTTTCCATGGCAACAGGGCTATGAATCACTTGCAGGAGGACGGAAAGGCTGAGTCCTCTGCTTGTGAGCTAAAGGAAATGTTTACCTAAATCACTGGACAGGAATGCATCGGCTGGGGAGCAAAATAGATAATTCGAAGGTGAAATACAACTTCTTGGCAGACAGGCGAAAACTAGCCGAGGCAGGCACCGTTAGCTGCACAGGGAGTAGGACAAAGTTCATGGATACAGATGCGAGCTCAAGCTGAAGCTGTCAGAGACAGAGAGCAGGGAAAGGCTTTGAGGACAGAATCGGGCCTACTCGCCTGAACTGTAAAAATGAAGTAACTTAGCCATATAAAGTCGGTGGCCTTTCATACTTAGGAATCGAATATCCAGCCCATTGATGGCGGATCTGACAGAGAACATGTTGACGGTAGACACACATATGTTTGCGTCTTAGAAACTGGAACTGGAGGGAACATACATGTACTTGTAACATGCATATAGAACCGTTGGGGTCCAAGATAGGGGACATAACTGATCAGGAAAATCCACATTTCCACATTCCCTCCTTGTCCCCTTCTTGCCCTTCACGAGACATCAATCTTCATCATTCCTTCGATTTGCTCATGGAGCATCATTTCTTCTTCCTTCTTCTTCCGGTATTTTGAACGAGAACTGTGATGTGGAATGCATGATGTGGCACACAGACCACAAATCGCTGGTCCACATTGTAGGCATAAACAACAACTGAAGAGCATAAGAAGGCCAATACCTAGGAAGGATAGAACTCTCCATCCCCAGGCTGATATCACACTCCAAAACCACCCGGACCACGTCCAAGTGCCTGGATTCTCGTGTATCTGGCTTACAATCTTATGAAGGCGTGTTATAGCTTTATATACAGATGGCGAATTTTCTGGTATGAATATGCAGCAGCTGGATCCGATGACCCTACAAGCTCCGCCCCTATCGGCCAGGATGACGTCAAGGACAAGACGATTCTGGAGAACAACAATTCTCATCACTGATTGTTCCTCTGTCAGATTGCCTAGGGCGGCTATAGTCTCGTTTACTACAGCTTCAAGAGTCTTGGTGAGTCTACGTATCAGCTTACTATTTGATATAGTACCTATATAGGGAAAGATACCTTTATTGAAATCTACATACTTGTCCCATGCTGTCTCAGTATAATCGACAACTGGGAGATCTCTTTGCTCTCTATTGTGTACTAAATGAACATCTCGATAATAATCAGGGGGAGCTAGGAAAACAGGTGGCAAAAGGAATGCTATGTAACAGGTACCATCCCAATCTAGAGGCAGACGCATATATGCCGTCTGACCACATATGAAGTAAGAATGGCGAGAAGCTCTAAATGAAGATTTACCTTGATCACTATATTCTACTGTAGTAACGCATTGGCTATGGCCCATATGTATGGAACCAACTTTTCTTACACATAATTCACCCTTAACTGGAAATACTGACATAGTGGGCAGAATTAGTTCAACTTCGGATTTGACATTCAGAATCATAAGATTAGGCGTAAAATTACCTAATTTATACACTTCATTTTCTAAATCAGTTCCTGTTCTACTGAGGTGACCCTCCTTATTAGGGTGACAGACTTTGAATAAAACTAGATTCAGATTTCCCCATATCCAATGTTGTTGATAAACTGCTGTGTCTGGGTCTATGGAATTTAATAAACTAAACCATGCTCCACAGGAGCCATTGTGTGTGAATGGATGTGGAAAGAAAGGCAGAACTCCTTTGTTATTCTGATAGGGAGGAAGTCGGCCACACACCCAACAATTGGTCGCATTACTAGTCTGATGGGAATGATGTAACATACTAATGAATGTGTTATTGCGCAGCGCAAGTCTATAAGATAATTCATGTGGCGGTAGGTCACTAAAAGAATGTTCTGCAGCAACATTATAAACATGTCTAGAGATAGGATGATATATATGCAAAATCATACTCGTAATAATTACTAAAATACTCAATAAAAACAAAATTAATAATGTCACAATACAGTGGTTACGCAGTAATTTACAATAAGCATGTCGTTTCATTATGATTCTGGACTCTACATGATTCAGACCTAAGGGGTACATGTCGGGACAGATTCAACCGCTTCACCTTGGAGAGGACTTAAACAATCAAATCGTCCGACAGTTTAGATCTGGACCTGAGTTTCTGTTTATAGAGTTCGGTGCTACTGGCCTCAGCCAAAGGTAGCTTTGAGTCTATGGGGGAAGACACACGGGCAGTACTGTCTGTGTCAGGAGGAAGTCCATGAAATTTTTTGACGTGACTTGAGTGAATCCACCCTTTGCGTCCCTCGATCTTCACGGCTGTTCTTGTGGTCAACAGGACCAACTTGGGTGCTTTCCACCTGGGCTCCAATTGACTTTTCCTGTCGAAGTTTCTCACAAAGACAAGATTACCCGGAACAACGTCATGGGGTTTCGCCTCAGTGTTGTCGGGAAAGGCTGCAGCTACCTGTGAACGAGAAGATTGTAGTGCAGACATCAAGGAAGCCAGGTAATCTGTCAGCATATTACAGTCAACATCAGTTATTTTACGTGGTATAGGCGTCCCCCACATATTCGGTGGTCTACCAAAGATCACCTCATACGGGGATAGCCCTGTTCTAGAGTGTGCTACCATTCTCATGTAAAAGAGTGCAACTGGTAATGCTACTATCCAGTCGACACCTTTCTCTCTACATATTTTGGACAATCTGATTTTCAGTGTCTGGTTATGTCTTTCTACGAGACCTGCTGCCTCGGGGTGTCGGACACAGTGGAATTTCCACTGATATCCCAACAGGAGTGAGACATGTTTCATTAATTCGGATGAGAAAGGCTGACCGTTATCTGAATATACAACACGTGGTAAACCGTACCGTGGGAAGAATTCTCGAACTAGCTGCTTGGCAGTAGTCGGGGCAGTGTAATCTGATACGGGATACGCCTCTGTCCAACGGGAGAGAGCGCAGACAACTACGAGGACATATTTGAATCCTCGACAACGTTCCATCTGAATATAATCCATCTGGAGGACTTCAAAAGGATGGTCAGGAGGCTGAAATCCACCCTGCTCTACGGGAACACTCTTTCCTGGATTGAACTGGCAACATATCATACAGGTACGAACTTTTTGTTTAGCTGCTGCTCGTAAATGTTTGTTGAACCAAATGTGCTGAATGCTGTCTAGCATAGCCTTCTCTCCTAAATGTGCTGGACTGTGAACTGTAGCTATAATGGCTTGAACCATGGAATCAGGGAGAAACCATACAGATTTCTCCTTCGTCATCCATCCTTGATCTGTCTGGATCCCTCCTAGTTCAGTCCACTTCTTTATTTCTTCTGCTGTGGCATGTGTCTGTATGTCAATTACGTCAAGTGTGGGATCCTTAATCGTCATACACTGTGTTGGTGTCTGAACTATTGGCTTTGTCATGTCTAATGTGCGATTCTGAGCAGTCTGTTTAGCTGTTCTGTCAGCTAAATCATTGCCTTGAGAAATGGTATCAGTAACCTTCGTGTGTGCTTTACATTTCATAATCGATATAGCAGCGGGTAGATGTATTGCGTCTAACAAAGCATGAATGAGGGGCCCGTGCTGAATGTGGGCACCATGGGACGTTAAATAACCTCTCTCTCGCCATAGCACGCCGAAGTCGTGTACAACTCCGAATGCATAACGTGAGTCAGTGTATACATTAACTTTCTTATTTGTGGCTTGAATACAGGCTTGCGTTAGAGCAATAAGTTCTGCTGCTTGGGCTGACAGAGTATCTATACAATGTGTCTCAATAACTTCAGTGTCTGTTGTGACTGCATACGCGGCCACTAAATCTCCTGTACTTGCTCTCATGCATGATCCGTCTACATACAACGTCAGGTCTGGATCTAACAATGGAACGTCTGTCAAGTCTTGTCTAGGTTTCGTCTTTATTTCAATGATTTCAACACAATCATGAGCTAGTGGGTCTGTTCCAATTACAGGTAATAGTGTAGCAGGATTCAATGTATTACACCGTCGGATCTCTATGTGTGGTTGAAACAATGTCAGTTCATAACCGGTAAGTCTTGCTATGGTCAAGTGTTGTGTTTGTGTTCGGTTCACAAGAACCTCTACTGCATGTGGTACTTGAACTGTCAATGGGTGTCCTAATACTATGGCATCGCTTTGTCTGATTGCTAAAGCTGTCGCTGCCACTGATTTCAGGCATGCAGGCAAAGCCTGAGCTACGGGATCTAATGTACTGGAAAAATAAGCACATGGCTTGCGTGATCCTGCTTGATCCTGAGTGAGTACTGACAAGGCAGTACCTTCGCGTTCTGTAACAAAGAGTGTAAAAGGTTTGCTATAACATGGTGTTGCTAAAACAGGTGCTTGACATAAAGCTTCCTTTAGGCTTTCAAAAGCTTGTGTATGTTCCTGAGTCCAAGGGAGAACAGTCGATGTGGCTGCCTCCTGTGTGGTTAACTGAATGAGTGGTTTTGCTAGAAATGCGTACTGAGGGATCCACTGCCTACAATATGAAGTGAGGCCTATGAAAGCCCGCACCTCCTTTTGTGTCTGGGGTATTGACATGTTAGCAATTAACTGGATGCGATCTGGTGTAAGCTGCCTTCCCTCCTTGGACAGCGAGTGACCAAGATAAATAACTCGCTGAACACAGAATTGCAGCTTAGAAGGGGACACCTTGTGCCCCTTGTCGGCTAGGAAATGTAAAACTGTCAGAGAAGCTTTTTCACATTCTGGCTCGCTTCTCGCGGTGATCAGCAGATCATCGACATATTGAAGCAGTGCAGTATTGACTGGCATGTGTATACTGTCAAGTTCTCGTTTCAGTGCTTGGCTGTAGATGCTGGGGCTTTCTGTAAATCCTTGAGGAGCGCGTGAGAATTTAAAGCTGCGCCCATTTAAACTGAATCCGAACAAGTATTGGCTTTCCGGATCTATTGGGACGCTGAAAAAGGCATTCTTGAGATCAATTACAGTAAAAAATGTTGCTTCGGAATCAATTGCTGTCAACAATGATGATATATCAGGGACCACAGGGAATTGTGGTACAATACACTTGTTTAGTTCACGCAAATTAATAACCAATCGGTACACTGGTGGGGCAGTAGGATCAGTTCGTTTAAGAATCGGAATTATCGGTGAATTACATACATTGGAGTCTGTTTCTACAACTACTCCCTGGGCAATTAGCTCATCAATGATTTTCAACAAAGCCACTACAGCATCATGCGGTAACTTGTATTGTCGCATTCGTGGTAGTACCACTCCTGCTTTCAATGTAACTCGATAGGGTGTAATGTTCATGCAGCCAACATCCGTAGGGCCTTGTGCCCATAAATGTACTGGTAAAGTCTGTAGTCGGGGATCCATGTCTCTAGACACATAGTGACCTTTAAAATCACGCAAAAACAGCCTTACTCCTTCCGGAGAACAACATATTATGGCTCCTAGTGCTTTCAGAGTTTTAATTCCTAACAGATTTTCTGGGCATGATTTAGTAAGCAATAAATCTGTAGTTCGTGTCAAAGGTCCTATCGTAAGTGGTAGAGGCTGTGATACTTCATTAACAATAGGTTTTCCTGAAAAACCAAGGGAAACATTTTGAGAGCCTGAGAGGGGTGCCCCTGGAACTTCACTACGTTTTATGGTTGTTCGACTTGCCCCTGTATCGAGTAAGAATTTTCTATCTTGACCTAATAATTCACTATGTACATAAGGTCCTTCTTGATCTACCGGAATCTCGATAAGCGGTAAGTCAACTTCCCTCTCTAGGCTGGTTCATGCGTAACGCTGATACTCAGGGTATTCATACTGTGCAGTCTGATACATTTGTTGTGTTGTGGTTTGTGTGGCAGTAGCAGGCAACGGTGGTGCAGCTGGCACAAACTGTATGGGTTGCTGTGAGGCTGGCATAGACTGTTGCTGAACTGGCACGGACTGTCCATGCTGCATAGCTCCTTGTTCATTCTGATCTTGTCTAACTAATCGTGGTCTCTCTTTTGCAATACCTGTAGCTATATTACGTTTCAGGACTTGACAATCATGTACATAATGGCCTAGTTGTTTACAGTAATTGCAGGTTCCTTTTACAGGAACTGCAGAATCACCAGAATGTGTCACACCCTTTTTGTGACCATCTGCTGGTACTGTCTGAGAAACTAGCATTTTCATTTTTGTATCCTTCATGCGTCTATGCTCGTGTTCTTGTTCATCCCTAATTCTATTGTGATGATACTGTAACATTTGTAGCATTTGCGACGGAGTGTTACTTTGCCAGGTACTCTCGAATTTCAATATTCTATTCTTCACTGGAGGCAATGCATTTTCCACTAATTTTGTCACAAATAGATGTGGATATGAGTCACTACTTGCTTTTATACCACTATTTATACCAAAACATTTTTCAAATCGAGCATAATAATCGCTTGTGTCTTCATCTTGCTTTTGTTTACAGGCTGTGATTGCACCCCAATCTTCCTTTTTTGTAGTTAATAAACGTGGCAGTACCTGTACTAGTAAACCTGGTAATAGTTTAACTTTATCCCCGAGCCCTGAACCTGCAGCTCGGCCCCTTTCTTCCTCTGCTAATGCTGTCCAGTCTATCTTTTGGTCTCCCACTTCCCACTCTTTTTCTTTCAGTTTTTCATATATGCCAGCAGGCAAAAGCACCTTTAATATCGTCATAATATCAGGAAAGGTGTACTCTCCCATCAGTAACATGTCTTTAATTTCTCGGTGGAAACCCGCTGGGTCTTTGTCATGACTAGGTACTACTTTCTTCATTTCTAATAATTCCATTTTTGATATGGGTGTGTAAACAAATACACGGTGAAACTCATTGTCTTCGCCTTTTATTGGGTGCACTTCCCGTAAAGGATTTTGTTTATCCATGTAGTACGGTGCTCTTTCTCTGGGGGGCAAGGAGAGAGAATCTGGATTTACAAAAAGGACGTACTGCTTACGTGACACTAATATCTCTTTAATTAGCTTGTTACTAGAACCTCTCCATCTGTACGTAAGTAGTTCCGTTAATATATCAGGTAAAGGACCAGGGTCAGCATGTTGGCTCTTATATAATATGAGGAGTTGCTGAATCATATAGATTCCAGCTAAACGTTGTTCATCTGTACTGAGGTTGAGAAACGTGTGTGCTACGGTCTCATCACCGTATTTTTCAGGACTAACAACCCAGTGCACGGCTGATCTGGCTAATTCTTGCTCATCCATGGAATCGAGGAGGTGGTAACCTCTTCGTTCTCGTAGTATTTTATCTGCGGCTTGAAACGAATGTTCAGGAGACTTCAGATTTATTACAGGCGTCGGATACGTTCTGCTATTATTTGGACATACAGAGTGTATTGGATCAGAAAAACATCTAGTATTTTCACAAGATCTTCCTCTGCCTACATAGGCTATGGTCTCTGACTGTCTCGCGGAATTCCCTGATTCGGACACTTCATCTTGCTCAAACTCGTCTGTTCCCAATCTCTCTTCATGAATACGCTCTATTTCTTTACGTATTTTTCGGCACATGGCTATTATACAATTTTGCTTATCGTGTCTCCCTTCTGATATATTCTGACTCCATCTTGTAAGAATAAGCATTGCATTCGGGTCTACCCCCGGACGATCTTGATTTCTGATCACACAGTTTATGAGGAAACGTAACAGTTCCCCCTGTATCTCTACTTTCTGGAATTCCATAGCTCTGTTAATACATCCTGGATCTCGTCCTGTTTGAACAAAATGGTATATGTTATCTAGATGCGTAGTCATTCCTGGTAACCTTGCTAAATACTCTGCGGCTCGTCTGATGCGTAATGATGCCAGGACCATTTCGTCCTCTTTACCAACCACTGGGTCATATCTACAATTTACAAGGAGTTCCTTAAGCGTACGTTCATTTACGAACTTAGGTGTACGTGAATGTGTTGACTCTTGAAAAACAAGTTTATTTATTCTAGGTGGTGTGAAAGTACTGCTAGCACCTCCCGTGGCCCCATCTGGGGCGTCGGGTGTGAATGGATTCGTTGAACGTGACACAGCAACTATGGGTGTCGATACCTCTGTAGAGTCGACTGCGGAGACAGATGCGGAAACAGATGTGCTTGCCGAAGCTTGTATCGGGACTTGCTGTTGCACGGGGACAGATACCTGATCCTGACGTTGAACCCCTCCGCCAGACGGTCTATGTGGTGTGGCGTTAGCATACTCGGGAGCTGCGTCATCTAGATATGAGGAAAGAAAAACATCTTCTGCGGTTCTGGGATGCCCCTTTGGATGTACCTTAATTGGAAATAACGGGGGTGGCAAGTCTTTTGGTATCTCTGGAGCAGCCTTAGGTAGTCCTTCGGCTAGAAGGGGATACATACCATTCATAAGAGCATTTCTTTGTCTATTCACTTGTTCTGATTTCACTCGGATACCTTCCTCAATTAATAGATTTTCTTGAACTTTATTTGAACTTTCTTTACTCCTCTCTTCTTGTCTACGTGCTTTTTCTGTTCGTCTATGAGATTCTTTACGCCATAACTCAACAGCGTCTTTCTGTGACTGTCTGACCTTTCTTTTCCATAACTCTTCCTCCACTTTCATGATGCACTCTGCATCCCAGGTTCCCGCTATGGGCCACCTTTGACTTTCCGGTAATCCTTTGGTATAATCTACCCATAGATCAAGAAACAATATGGCATCTAAGCCATGCTTATGGTACATGAAATGTCCTGGAGTGTCTCTAGGAGGAATGGGAACTGCTTCTTCAAGCACCCCTTTTCTGGTAGTAATCTGTCTTAACTTCGAAAAGAGCGGCATATTGACAACTGATCTGATACTTACTCTTGAATTTTCTTAATACGAAAAACACCATAAATGAACAGTGAACAGTGAACAGTCATTCATACCACAATATGCAAGACATTTCTGAATACTTTAAACATTAAACATTAAACATTATAACAATGATCGACAATGATGACAGTCTGCCTAACTAATCACCACGCTGAATTCTTGACAATAACTGAATACTTCGGAATACTTGATATACTGCTAAACAGTACATATACACTGCTAAACAGTGCAGACCGGATTTGTGTACCCAAATCCGTCTTGACCGGCACAACCTATGTGCGCGTCAACACGCCTCCCCGGCGATGGTACTCACCGAGTAGCTCCTTGAAACGGAAGGCCTCAGAGAATGGACAGGACTCGATAACTGCGGACATCGGACCCTCTGGACGTCGGGATTTCGGAAAACCTGGTGGGCCTCTGTATACCTCGGATCTTGCTCTCTCAGCTAGGCTCTGGTCGGGATACTTCGCACTTCTCACCGCCTCGTCTGGGTTGATCGCAGCCTCAGTCGCCCCCGCTTGACCGGAGGGAGCTTACAGGAAATCCTGCTGGTACGCGTTTATGGTCCGTCCAGCTGTGGCAGGAGACCGGGCCTGCAACTCACCGCCGGCGCGTGAGATGAGAAAGTGTCCCTGTTCGGGCGCCATTATGTGGTAAATAAAATAAATATTACCGGACTGAATTTCATGCGGAATCTTAAAATAAAGTAAAATAGCTCAAAATAACAAGAGGCAGAATCCGTGGTATAAGAGGTTTTCTAATGGGCTTTATTCCATTCAAAATGGCCGACTCGAGTCGCGGCCCTCAGGTTCCGTCACCACGAAGGTTCAGGAAGTGAAGTACAATAATTTATTAACAGACATGTATTTTTATAATAAGTACATTACAATGAAACGAATGTAGAAGGCGTAACATTTGATAAGAAAAATGACGTGACAGTGACATAATCGAAACTAGGCGTAATAAGGAATAAAAGAAACATGATTGGTTAGAATTATCAGACATAGGTGGATCTATAAGATAATACTTGGCATAGATGCGCGCGCGGCAGCATGACGTGTAATTGACGTGCAACTAGGGGGTGAAGGGGACTTGACATTTAGCTCTACATGTGGAGACGAGAAGTCTGGGGTCAAGTCAACCTAATCCCAAATCATATCTAACATCCTATGTTTAAAGAACTATGTTATCCACAAGGAAGAGACTCTCGGACAGAATCTATTCTATACTGACTGCGTGCGTGTACAAGCGTCTAAGTGTCTATATGAGATGCGAGGGGCAGAAAACTTTCCATGGCAACAGGGCTATGAATCACTTGCAGGAGGACGGAAAGGCTGAGTCCTCTGCTTGTGAGCTAAAGGAAATGTTTACCTAAATCACTGGACAGGAATGCATCGGCTGGGGAGCAAAATAGATAATTCGAAGGTGAAATACAACTTCTTGGCAGACAGGCGAAAACTAGCCGAGGCAGGCACCGTTAGCTGCACAGGGAGTAGGACAAAGTTCATGGATACAGATGCGAGCTCAAGCTGAAGCTGTCAGAGACAGAGAGCAGGGAAAGGCTTTGAGGACAGAATCGGGCCTACTCGCCTGAACTGTAAAAATGAAGTAACTTAGCCATATAAAGTCGGTGGCCTTTCATACTTAGGAATCGAATATCCAGCCCATTGATGGCGGATCTGACAGAGAACATGTTGACGGTAGACACACATATGTTTGCGTCTTAGAAACTGGAACTGGAGGGAACATACATGTACTTGTAACATGCATATAGAACCGTTGGGGTCCAAGATAGGGGACATAACTGATCAGGAAAATCCACATTTCCACACCTGTATGGTTTTTGGTAGTATCAAGATGGCACCATTTTTAACAGTGCGGCAGAATGGTTCTTTGGCTGTAGGACTAAGCGTTTTACTTTTTCTGGCAATTTTTCCAGAAAAACAATTAAAAGAATATTTGGACCATATGGATCCCCATGGTGGCAAGCATAGCTCCTCTACTAAAGGATTTACTGAGGTCTGTTGCTGTGTGCCTATTTTTGATAATATGCGGTTGCACATTCACTCACAAGTATCGTCAGTTACATTTGAAAACCATTAGCAGGTATTCTCTACCATGCCTTGCTCGTCAAGCTGAACCTCTACCCACACTAGTTTGCACTGCAGTGCGGTGGGTTCCTCCAGCGAAACACAACACTTCCTCAATATTTGAAGATCTGTTTTGCTTATAAAGCCTTTAAGTGAGGTCAAGCCTTTTGCAGCTCTGCCTTGTATAATATTGACAGAAAAGATTCAAATTGGGAGTCACACATTATATTGAAGCCACAGCTATGTGGAAGGTTAAGATAACTGTTGATTGCAGCGCTAATGCAGCTCAAGCTGTGTATTCTGTACTCCTCCACATAGCTCATTTTCTGCCATAGGTTTATAGGAAGAAGGTATTTCAGACTCTGTAAGCCAGTTTTTGAAGATTCCACCACCCCATTTAGTAGCCAGTTGCATGTCTTTGCTTCCTTGTCAGTACTACATTCTCAAGTTCATTATCAATCACTGCTTCAAGGCGTTTTTGTATAAACATGTTTGAAAAGACTCCTAAAGTGGAAAGAGTTCCCCCTATCATTCTTAAAAATGACAGGTATTCTTATATTTCGAGTGAAAATCCTGTATTTCATTGTTTGCGTTTTCAATAATAAAAAAGTGCTGCCTGAATGTTGTCTCTTTATTCAGAGCTTGATCTGAACACCAACTTTTATTCTGGAGACAATTCGTAGAATGCCGATTAGCACAGGCTAAGAACATTTCATTTCTAGGGAACAAATCTCAGTCAAGCAGAGCAATATTAAGTCATATCAGTGGAAAGTAACTGTTAGAAATTGGGTCTCTATTTGGCAGAGGTTTGCACTTTGTCCAAGTAGGGACCACCATCCTAGTCAGGGTAAGTCAGATACACAACCTAAAATTAACCTGTGCTCACCCTCTGATCGCTTGGCAAAGAGCAGTCAGGCTTAACTTAAGAGGCAATGGGTAAAGTATTTGTGCAATACTTTAATTACAGTAAGACAGTGAAAACACCACAAACAGACCCACACCAGTTCAGAAAAATCGAGAATATTTATCTGAGTAAAATCAGACCAAAATGACAAAAATACAATAAGTAGAAGTAGAGTAATTAACTTTTAAAGATTAAATCCAAAAACCGTGCTTAGAAGTCAATAGTGCTAAAAAGTTACCTGAAGTCGCGCTATACTGGGGTAAATCCAAAGTTCAGGCCAACCGCGATTGAGGGTAGTCCAGATACAGGATCCATGCAGGGCCCACTGAAAAAATACCTTAGCTGGAGCAAGCATTGGAACTTGAAGCCTCAATACTTCTGTTCTGATTCACGTAATAGGGTTGAAGTCGAGCCTCGCAGTTGGGTCCTGCATCATCTTCGAACCCCTTACGAAGCAGGCACTGCGTCTTCGTCAAGTCTCACAGCGTTGTCCTTGGACCAGTGCTGTGTTGTCCTTGAACCTCGCAGTCGGGACCACGGATCGGCGCTACATCGAGCCTCACTGTCAGGTCACACGTCGCCGTCAAGCCACACATGGATTTCATTGGATCGGCACTGCATTGGCGTTGAAGGGCACTGCCTCAGTTCCAATTGTCGCAGAAACAGCTGCAGAACCCACTTCTAAAGCCCAGGACTTGATTGGCACCTCAGGCAAGGTATGACCCACTGATGGCAGAGTCAAGCAGCTGAAGCAGAGTTTAAAGAAGCCTTTGATGGCCCGAGACCTCAAGAACAGGGGGCAAGCCAGCAAGCCCTTAGTGAAACTTGGGTTCAAGGATGTAGAGAGCAGGTGAAGTAATTCTCACTCTCAGGCAAGATGCAGCAGGCCAGCACAGAAGAGCAGGTAGCAAAGTGACAGTCCCTCCTACAGCATAGCAGTCAGCTGCCCAACAAAGCAATGTAGTTAGCAAAGTAGCAGCCTCTCCTGCAGCACAGCAGCTGACAGAATGTCCTTACTTCCAGCAAAGTTCTGATTTGGTGGTGTCAGGGGTCCAGTACTTATACCCGGTTGTGCCTTTTGACATTGGGGAGATTTCAAAGTGGCCTTTGAAGATCATAAGGTATCTGCCTTTCCTGCCCCGGCTCCAGACTCACTAAAGGGAGGGTATGCTGCTCTTAGTGTGTGAACAGGCACAGTTCTTTTTCAGGTGCAAGTGTCAGCTCCTCCTTCCTAATCTATCTCAGCTGTCACCCAACTCAGATGTGTATTCAGAGACAGGTAGAGGCACAGAATGATTAAGGTAAGAAAATGCCAACTTGCTAAAAGCGGTATTTTCAGACTTACAATTTAAAATCCAACTTCACCATAAGTTGCGATTTTAAATTGTGAGTCCATGAGACACCATGCTTCAAATCTCTATCTTTTCCCAATTGGAAATTACACTTAAAAGATGTTTTAATACAATCCCAATGTTAACCTATAGGAGAGATATGCCTTGAAGTAGTGAAAAACAAATTTAGCAGTTCTCCACTACCAGGACATGTAAAACTCTCAAGTACATATCCTACCTTTTAAATACAGTGCATCTTGCCTATAAAGCTACCTTCGGCCTACCTGAGGGTTGACTTATATGTAATAAAAAGGAAGGTTTGGGCCTGGCAAGTAGGTAAACTTGCCAGGTCGAAATGGCAGTTTAAACTGAACACACAGGCTCTGCAGTGGCAGACCTGAGCCATGTTTAAAGGGCTACTGAAGTTGGTTACACAATCGAAGCTGCAGGCCCACTAGTATCATTTAATTACAGGCCCTGGGCATGTATAGTGCACTGTACTAGGGACTTATAAGTAAATTAGATATGCCGATTATGGATAAGCTAATGTTACCATGTTTTGAGTACAGAGCATATGCACTTTAGCACGGGTTAGCTGTGGGTAAAGTGTCTAGAATCCTAAGCTAGCAATAATAAATTCAGCAAAAAAAGGAAGGAGGAAGGCAAAAGGGTTAAAGGTAACTCTGCAGAAAGGGCCATTTCCAACAGTAACTGTGGATAGTGTAGTCAGGCTTAAAATTCTATTCAGGGTGCTAATGAAATATGTGAAGGAGTTGATTTAGTATAAAGTATCACAAACACATGGACGCGCACACACACACACACACACACTCTTACTGTAGATGACTAATGTAGCTATGAGTAAAATATGCCTCATTCAGAAGAACTCCAACTCGAGCTCTGAATTGCACCTCTTTTCACAGGATTTCAGTGTGACTTACTCCAAGAAAAAGCTATAAGTTACACATGGGTAATTTAGCCTAAAATATCATAGTGACACAAGAGGAGATTAAAAGCTATCAAAGTTATTCATGCACTTTTTACGCAAGTTTTGGAAAACGTAAGGCCAAATGTGCAAATGGAGTTTGAGGTCATCAATCCTGCAGTCACAAAAGCACAGACTTTCCACCTGCAGAATAAAGAGTCGTGAAGTTCAAAAGGTATTTATACCAAATTGTCAAAGCATCAGGTATGGATTTGCAAAGTGGAATCTGTTCCTGATGGACAGATTCCACTTCAAGAATGACTCACACAGATATCAGATGGTCAAGCAGTGGTCCGGGGGTCACTGCATTTTTGCACAACCTCCCCTGAAGGCATGCCATTTCTTCTTTCTGAATGCAAAACTCAGAAAGAAGAAATTGCATTTTGTGTTTGGAATTGCAGGGATTTTAGTCTACTGTCACTTGAAGGCCCCCATCCCTGCATTCACATGCAATCTATAAGATTCGCTAAGAGGAATGCTGTCTCATTAAACTAAAGAAGCAGAAATCTGCAAACTCTACCAAATGGATACTGTATGCTGTGACTGTGCTGTACATCTGTCATAATAGAAAATAAAGATGGAGTCACAAAGTAGATGATGTGCAAAAAACATCTACTGCTTTGCAACCCCACCTTAGTACATCTACCCTTGCTTATGAATAGGATGTTGTGGAAGTAGGCTTGAAGATGTGACAGATCTAAGCCAGTGTGTCAGTGAAAAAGTGGAACGTATGAGGAGTGATGAAAGACAGAGTGCAAAGTTTGCGAATCCCCACAACAAGGTTGATTCTAGGAACATACTCATTGTGATTGAAATTGGTTTGCAACATATTTTGGAATTCCAAGTCCACAGCTAAAATAATTGGCTTTAATTGGAGTGAAGTGCACCAATTGATTTGAAATTCACAAGAAGCACTTTGAAAACCTAGCATGCATGGGGCAATTACTTTTAGTGGAAAAACGGATGGCACAGAAATAAGTGTATTTTCTTTTTATTTACTAACACTACATATGAATCAGTTGTTATGCATGCATAACTGAATGAGTTACACATACGTAGTGGTGCAGAAATAGGTGTCTCTAGTACACCCATATTGTTAGACCTGACTTTTACTGCGGGTTTATCCCCAGACTTTTTGCTTTTTGGCCTCCTGGTTTTCACCCTATTTTTGTTGGCTTTAGGACTCTGGGCACTTTATCACTACTGTTCAGTGCTAAAATGCATATGCTCTCTGTGTAAGTTGTTATTATGGATTGGCGTATCCATGATTGGCGTATCTGATTTACTACTAAGTCCCAAGTATAGTGCACTGTTTGTCCCCTGGGCCTGTAAATCAAATGCTGCTAGTGGGCCTACAGCACTGATTGTGCCACCCACATAAGCAGCCTATCAAAGGGTTCTTGGACCTACCACTGCAGTGTCTGCGTGCAGTTTCCACTGCCATGTCGACCTAGCCAGTTCACCCACTTGCCAGACCCTCACCTTACCTTTTATTACATGTGAGTCACCCCTAAGATAGGCCCAAGGTACCCATTTGGGCAGGGTGCAGTGTATGTGAAAGGTAGGAAATATACTGATTGATGTGTGTGACATGTACTGGTAGTGAAATGCAGCGTATTTCGTTTTTCACTATTGAAAGGCTATCTGTTCCATAGGATAGAATAGAAGTTTATTTATAACATCTTATGAGTATAACTTACCATTGGGACAAGATAGAAAGTTGGAGTTTAGTATGCCTGAACTCAAAATATAAAGATGCATCTGTTAGTAAAGATGATGTTTATATTGTATATTTCAAAATACCACCTTTGGTTATTTTCTTGCTTAGCCATCCTGTGTGCATCTGCTGGTTTCTGTATTGACTGTCTGGCTTTGGAATGACAGGGGCTGGAGATGTGCATTCACCTTAGACAGCCACTGGGGGCAATGAGGTGTGTCCTGCCTCTCCTAGATGATTTGGGCTGGGCTGAATAGACCTGGGCTGCATTTAGAGTAGTGGGAGGAGATTTTCTTGCGCCTGAATGGGCCTGGTCTGCCTTACACAATGCTGTCTCCACCTCATGCCTGAAAGCTGGAACAGGGTGGACAGAACTGCTTTTGACTGAGCACAGTGAATTTGTGCA
This sequence comes from Triturus cristatus, assembly GCF_964204655.1. Lineage (NCBI taxonomy): Eukaryota > Metazoa > Chordata > Amphibia > Caudata > Salamandridae > Triturus > Triturus cristatus. Next base: position 347,152,167 of record NC_140583.1, read on the forward strand.
ACAAGAGAACAAAGAGAAATTGAGTTTAAATATTGGGGCCCAGACCCCAGAGCTTTAGAATACTTCTGGACTCAAGAGGACCCTCTGCCAAGGAGAAGAGCTTGGAAAGCTGAAGGAGAAGAACTACCCCTTTGCTGTGTGCTGTCTGGGGTTGGCCCGCAGTGGCTTTTTCTGCAAAGGAGAGGACAAGGATTTTGCTATGAGCTGTGTATCCTGCTTGAAAAAGATATCAAAGGGCATGAAGTATAGCTTGCCTCCTGTTCTGAAGTCTCAGGGACACAAAGACTTCTCCACTCACTCCCCTGAACTCCCTGGCTGGGAGTTCTGATCTGCCAAGAGGTGCCTGTTCCTGTGTTGGGCTACTGGACTGGGAGCTGGAAAAGAGAAGCAACTAAAGAAGCGTGATGCATCTGCACCCGTTCCCGACGCACCACTGCCATGCAGGAAGAATTTCCACGCATCACCACCATGCTGCTAAATAAACCGACGCAGCTCCTGCCAGTGGCTGGAGAAATCGCCGCAGGCTAAGTCTTGTGCACTAATCTCCAAAGTCTCAGATCACCGCACCAACTCTGATGCAGGTCCTGCTGTGCGACTGCAAGAACCGAGGCATTGGGACCCTGGCTGGAGAGATCGACCCAATGCCGTTGCCACCACCACATCGAGAGCTGACGCCTCCCAAATCTCCACAAATTGCACCGGGGAACCAAGTCTACAGCAACTCCAGGGCCAAAGAAAGAAACCAATGCATCACCTTCCCGCACAGCAAGAAACCGACGCATCCCCTCCTCTTCAGTAAGGAACCGACGCATCACCTGCCCTGCGTGGCGGTAAGGAACCGAAGCATCACCTCCCATGCGTGGCAGTAAGGAACCGACGCATCACCTCCCCTGTGCGTAAGAAACCATTGCATCACCTTCCCTACGGCTGTTTTTGATTAGGATTTTGACGCATCCAAGGTACTTTGTGTTGAAAGCGTTGCATATATATTTTGCTATGGGCAGAAGTGTTTTTACCGTTTAAAAGTCATATCTTGATAACTGTATGTTGGATTTTTGTTGTTTTGGTCTTGTTTGGTTAAGATAAAGATTTCCTAGTTTTCTAAATTGATGTGGTGTCCATTTGTAGTGCTTTCACAGTTTTACTGTATGTGTGCACAAATGCTTAACACACTGCCTCTGAGATAAGCCTGTTCGCTTGTGCCAAGCTACCAAGGAGGTGAGCAGGGATTGTCTAAGGGCCCAACTCCCTTACTCTGACTAGAAGCACGGGTCCCTACTTGGACAAAGGTGCAAACCATTGCCAACTAGAGACCCCCATTTCTAACACATATGCATTCCAAACATTCCTGTAAATCTTTAAGCAATGTGCATGTTACCTACGCTTACATTAAGGGGCTGATTTAGGGTTTGGTCGAGAGGGTACTGGGAGGCAACGGTGATGGAGTATGCTCTCTCATCCAAACTGAAGGTCCTTCAGCCTGGGTTACAGATGAGTGGATTTTAAGTATGTCAGCGACAGAGACTACTTCTCCCCTGAAAAACTCCTCATAAGTTTGTACCCCTCTGGTTAATTTGACAGTGGTTAAGTCCTGCACACTGAAAGAAATGGAGCTGTAAGCGTATTAGAAGATATTTCCTCATTGTTTAGGCAGTTGTGGGCCTTTTACAATGGAAACTTTCCCATGATTTTTGGATTATATTAGCATTTGTTTTACAAATGTTTAATCACATTGCTGGGCACATTCTTGATCCTATATATTTTGCGATGGCGTTACCTCTTGCTCTGGTAGGTATGACCACGTAGATATCCAGTTTATGGTGCTCACTACTAGTCACCCCAAGATGACTCATTAATACATTTATTGAGCTGCATGGTTCACTTTGGCATTACTTGCCACAATAGCAGAGCTTGAAATTAATGAAGTAAATGGTGGTCTCTTTCGGATGCCCTTATGTAAGTAAACTATAATCGAACAATGTTCCTGCAATTCAGAAATCCATCCTTGGACCCTAACTGCCAGGTCATCTCATGGTTACCTGCACATACAAATATCTTTGAGGCCATCATTACCTTACCTATAGTTCATCATCGGGAGATCATTGGGAGTCTAAATGCATCCCCAATTGGATTCTAACCTTATCTATATACTGTTCTCCTGGACATCTTAGATGATCTCATAATGAATTAGGATGTTGGTAATGTTATTACTCTGCTCCTGGCAGACCTCTCTGAAGTGTACAACACCACTGACCATGTCATTCTGTTGGATTATCTGAAGCATACTTGTATGCACTCAAATGGTTCTATGCCTTCGGGCGGGCTTAGAGTGCGACTAGGCATCGTTCTGCTACCCGAAGCCCAATTGTTTTGGATCCCATTGCGGCTGCTCCTCTTTACCCAGCCTTCTCATTGACTAAGTTGAGCCACAAGCAAACCTCTTCAAGTCAAAATATTTCTTCTTTTTGCATAAATGGTTATGCCTAGGTTCCTCTCCATCTGCATGGAGACTGCGGACTTCAATATCCATTAGAGTATGTTAAGTATTGCGGACTGGATGAACTGTCACTGCCTTGAATGTAGCACCAATAAAACAAGTGTTCCTTCTAGATGAAAGTACTAAGTTCTGGAGCTGGACCCGCTAGGCTACAATACTGGGTGACCTTTCCATTTCATTGACAGCTGACAAAGCGATTGACCCAGCTCCCTCACCAAGTGCCCATATCTTGGCTTCGTACTTCTTCCACCTGCAAAATCTGCAGAAATCCCCATCTTTTCTCCATCAGGCAGGGAGCCAGAGGCCCAGCCCTTGCAAGATCCTTGCTTTACTACGGGAACGCTCAGCTTTCCCAAGATTTACCAAGGTGCTTAAAAGTGATCTGGAATGCCGTTGCATGCATGGTCACTGGAGCCCAGCGGGTTGACCATGCCTCTTCTCTGTTACAGTAGCTTCATTGGCTCCCAATATATTCTTGGGTACAGTTCATGGCCCTATGTAAGGTTCACAGATCTGTGTATTGGGATGCTCCAATATTCATGAGGAATGAACTTCCCTATTACCATTCACACAAAAAACATGTGAGATGCCAGGACATTGGCATCTTGAAATTTCACAAATTTTGTAAACAGAATTAAGGAGGAAATTCCTTTTCCATTCTAGCAACTACAGCTTAAAACCTTCTTCCTTTTCACTTATTTCTTACCTCTGAACACTTGATGTTTTGCTAGAATTAAAGCATGGCCCCACTTTACTACTGTTTACAAAACATAGCGCAGCGTGAAAAATTGACGTACTGCATTGCACGAATGATAACAACAGAGCAGATCTAAATTTACAAAGCATAACCGCCCGATGATTTCATTGGCTGCACAAATAGTAATCATGGCTGCTTTCTGTGACGCCCGACCTCTCTCTATGGCACAAAAGTGAGTCTGCACTGTCTAGCATAGGCATTGTACTAAAGATACACCCTCCTGTTTAAGTTGCAATATGAAGCCAACAGCAAAGGGGTCAGTTATGTAAGATGTGTGCTTTAGGGTAAAGCACACACTACCTGCAGGGATATCAGGCAATATAACATTTAGCCCCTTGCTGGGGCCTGCCTTTACTTGGTGTTAGATTCTGGGGCAAAGCCAGATCACCCTAGTCTAGTAGGTTTGGCTTTGCACCAAAAGCTAAGGTTTTCCACTAGCCCAGCTGAGACACGCCTCCATTTACATACATTAACAGGGGAATGGCTCAAAGGGGTTTGGGTACAGAGTAGGGGTCACCATTCAGAGTAAAATAACTTTTGTTCGTAAACATTGATCCGTTGCTGCGGTTACTGCTGCTTTCTGACACATAGCAATGTGTGAGTCTGAGCGCAAACTTTTAGCAAATCTGCTCTTTCACAAATGATGTAAACAAAACAGATGATGCTCTCATCAGAATCTGCACCGAGACAGTAAATCCAGTGCGGCTTTACGCATGCTTTAGAACTAGTTCACATGACATAACATTGGACCTCGTATATGTTGAGAATTGAGGCAAAGTCTCTACCTCTAGGTCTGTGAAGCCGTGGCTCAGTCATGCAGCCTCTTGACTGACGTCCACTGAGTGACAGACACTGCAGTGTCTGTTGGCGCATACATTGGTTATGCCAAAGTGGTTCAAGTGATAGAAAGGTGCTGTCCAGATGTATCACAACTCCATTTCAAAAGCAACACATTTCACAGGTGGTGAGATGATGCCACACATAAGTCCCCTCTAGTATAATAGCATAATACATTGCAACTACGTCTGACTTGGTTTTATACTGTAATTTAAGTGCAAGCATAGTCTAGATTTGCATTGTAAATCTTGAGGACAAATACGTCCAAATTAAACAAAGGGCTGCATCCGTATTATTTATATCAATACATAGAAATGTTGGATTTTTCTGAAAAGAAAGTTTCCATGTAATTCGTTCTTAGAAAAGGATGCATGCTTATTGAAACATCTCATAGAAAGAAACTATCAAAATGCGATTTGGCGGCCTAAAAACCATCTGCACAATCAGAAAAACAAAAAACAGATACAGATTTTAACTTTGGAATTGCGATCAGCATTTGTGTGTTGAATTTAATCATTAACACGCTTTCTCTAAATTGGATAGTTGCCCTTAGAGATCGATTAACGTATCAGAGGAAATTTGATTAATCTAAAATTCAAGATTATTCAACTCAGATAAGAATGATAATTTAAATCGTTTTGTTATCCAATTTACACATCCCCGGGCACTAAGTAATTAACTTTAACAGTCATTTGGCAATTAAGAGATAAACTTTACGAGGCACTCGGAAATTAGAAAACTGACCTCAGAGGTCGTTTGACAATTAGGGAATTGTGGGAGGACAGAGATGCAAGACCCAGGAAAAGAAATCATCTATACACCCATATGTTGCTTATGTTACATACTACGCACAATCACAACGTTCTATAGAAGTGTAAAACGAAGTACAAATCAAGTGATAGAAATTTGACTGGAATGTCGCTATTAATAAAACATCTCAATGACTGGTAGAAATAATGGCCCATCCAGATGGTACATGACATTCCATCCAACCTGCCATGTCTAGAATCCCACACGTACTTCCATGGGCAGTCTCTTTGTGTTTTTTTCTATCTCTCTCTCTCCCCCTAACAATATATTACTAGAGTGTTTTTTATGACTCCATATTGGTGCTACCTGCCACAAGACAAGGACAGACAAGACTAAGACGAGCCTGCCACTTTCATGCACTCTTACAATGCGGAGTGCATTTTGTATTTACCAAGTAAGACATTTCCTTATGTCTTAATAAGTGAAAATTATGTTTTTTTACACGACTCTTGGTTTGAGGATCTAATTAAAATGTTGACTCTAGAAAAGGATGCTTAGTTTATTCACATTTATTTCGTTTATTTGTTTGAGGTTTCCGATATAGTGCTCTTGTCACATCGCAGCACTTCAAAACAGACGAGAAAGGAGGAAGTGAGTGCATTGTGACCAGCCACTGGAAGCAGGGCTGGCTTTAGCGCTGGTGGCGTACGGTGCAAAAATGTTTGTTGGCGCCCCCGCTATACCACCTGCACCACGGATTTTCTCGCTACCACCCTTTAACAGTGCCCAGGTCTCCGTAGCCAACCTCTCTCTGATGCATTTAATTAGTTGTATAGTACCACTCATACCAGTATCAGAGCACTTTGCATCACACACACATTACACTGGGACAATTAACCATACCTTTGTAAATCAGTGTGTAGGGAATGTTACATAAGACAGGCTTACAAGCTGTAGGAGTGACATGTCACACACAGGAGTGACGTGTCAAGCACTGTAGTTTAAGAGTGTTTGGTCTAGAAAAGCAAAAACTCAGAATTAAAAAAAACAGAACACCATAGTTGTGGTTTCTCTTTAACCCCTTCCCCGCTCATGACGGAACCGTTCCGTCATGAGCCACGGTTGCCGTGTGCTCATGACGGAACGGTTCCGTCATGACAATCCTGTTGGCGGCCGCTCCGCCTGCGCGGCGCTGTTTCCCCGCCTGTGCGGGGCGACAACGCAAATGGGCGGAGTCATGACGGAACCGTTCCGTCATGAGCACAGCTCAACTGTGGCTCATGACGGAGCGGCTCCGTCATGAGCACAGGCCCACCGCGCTGCCCCCCTGCCCCCCCCAGCGCTGCAGCGGAATATCCGCAGCAGCGAAGGGGTTAATAAGAATTGCAGCGTGCATGCAGTTCTTTGATGAAAGTTATTAGCTCACTGTTCTATATTGGGATTTTAACTTATAAAGTGCAAGTAACAATAGGATGTCTCTTTTAAAGGCAGTAACCCACTGACCTCTTTAAATTATAGGCACTTTGTAATATGCACGTTCTTTGCAGCAGGCATATTAACCCTCTGAGCTACTTTATAGTGAGTCAAAACCTCAACTAGACAACATTCTATCTCTCTTCAGGAAGAACATTAATTACAGGCGTTATCTTGACATTTATTTTGTTGCCTTTAACTTTCTGGAGGAAAGGAACATGGCAGCAGATGCTTTAAAACAACAATAAACTTGCACACACTGCGCCCCCCGGAAGTCAGCGCCAGGTGCGGTAGCACCGGTTGTACCACCATAGAGCTGGCCCTAGACATACAGAACATACAGAAGGTGTGCCACCCTAAAAAAAGTCAACCAAAGCTCTGTCAGAAGGTGTGCTAACCTAAAGAAAAGTCAGCTACAGCTTCGTCAGAAGGTGTGCCACCCTAAAGTAAAGACAGCCACAGCTCCATCGCAAGGTGTGCCACCCTAAAGTAAAGCCGACTACAGCTGGGTCAGAAGGTATGCCACCCTAAAGTAAAGCCAGCCACAGCTTATTTAGAAGGTGTGCCACCCCAAAGTAAAGTAAGGTATAAATCCCTAGGCAAATATGATTAGACTGTCTGTAGTCTGTTGGTAAAAATATGCCCAATTAGTGCATTTAATTTCTTTGAGATATTGGAGTGCAATTCGTATGAAGTCAACTAACACTTACTATATTTAAAAACATTCATTTAATGACATATTAAAAAGCAATTCACCATACAGAATAAAATAAAATTGTTAAAATTTCTGAAATATTACACTTTTTATCTCATCACATAATAATTACAGTTACAAAAATACATATTATTTAGTGGCTGACGAGTAGATTCTTTCTCGACGCGCGTTTCGACGCAAGCTGCGTCTTCATCAGGAGGAGCCACACGTTAACCTATAACATAATGTGATAATTACACTCCAATATTTGATAGTTTACGAGTCAATTTGTTTTTAGACCTTCACCAACACCTCTGTGACATAATTGGTATACTTCTAGCTTTTCGATTTGTGTTTTTATTCTTCTATCAAGCAGGAGAAATTAAGCGGGAGAAATTGAAATGATAATCGTGTTGTTAAACTACTTTATTACTGTTTTATCTAGGCATTTTATTAGCCATTCTCTTTTTAGGTAATTTTTTCAATAATAATGCATGCTTACGTTGTTTGTATTCTAGATACGTTTCTCACACTCTAGCAGCTATGCTTCCTTTACTTCATTAGTGGTTGATTCTAGGTACTAGAAAGCAATGATATTTATTTAAGTCAAGTGCGAATCTCCACCTTTAGTTTGGAGAAATTGACTCTTCTTTTTACTACTTACAGTGGTTTGTTCTCTAGGGATGGTAATCTCTTCTTTTTTTATGTTGTATGGTAACAGATAAAATTCAAGATATACTGAAACGAAGAGACAAATAATGTATACATTTCAATTTTTTACTTCTGGGTCGAATCTAATTAATATCCTGTTAAAAGATCTCATAAATTTACCTAATCAAGTGTATTTCGTCGTGGAATGATGACAACGACGGTCTTTTTTGTAAACAAGCAAATGTCGTCATACAGGTAGAGCTAAAAAATGAAATTTGTTATACTTTCAGACAGATGTTGTTATATTATTACATTTGTCTATATTAGTTTGCAAGACATCGTGATTTTATTTGCGTCAAAGTCAATTTTCTTAATGAGTGTGTCTTGACTATCTTAGAAATCTACGTCATTTATTCTGGACTAGTTTTACTGTTATTTGCAAGATATTGTAATTCATTCACGTGGACGGCGTTCTTTTATTCTAAGTCTGTCTTTACTATCTTACCAATACATGTCACTTATTCTGGACTAGTTTAACTCCTGTTTATTAATAAAAACCTCTAGTGTCTAGTTGTTGCGTATTACTTGTAAGACGCCTATTCAGTTGAAATAAATAGGGGCTCGCAGCCGTGGGTTTCTTACCTTAAAATGGTTTTATCGGTCTATGAACCGGCGGCGTCTCTGCGTCCTACTCGGTCTGTTGTGATGTATTCTATACTATCCCTTTCCTCTGTGTTATTTAAACGCATTTTCGCGCGAGTGATCTGACATTTCATTGGTTAATAATTATATCTGTGGCCTTATTCTCTATCTGGAGTTCCAATTGGGTAACAGCGGACTATAAGACTTGACTCTGTCCTTATACCTTACTTGATAGTACCCTGCCCTAGGAATTACATAACTATTGTACAGGGGGCCCTTGTTTACTTTTCTGAATACCACCCCAAAGTAAAGCCAGCCACAGCTCTGTCAGAAAATAGGCCATCCTAACATAAAGCCAGCCACAGCTCAGTCAGAAGGTGGGCCACCAGAGAGTAAAGTCAGCCACAACTCCGTCAGAAGGTGTGCCACCCTAAAGTAACCCAGCCACAGCTCAGACAGAAAGTGTGCCACCCTAAAGTAAAGCCAGCCACAGCTCAGTCAGAAGGTGGGCCACCAGAAAGTAAAGTCAGCCACAGCTCCATCAGAAGGTGTACCACCCTAAAGTAATGCCGGCCACACCTCAGTCAGAAGGTGTTCAGCCCTAAAGTAAAGCAAGCCACAGCTCAGTCGGAAGGTGTGCCACCCTAAAGTAAAGCCAACTACAGCTCAGTCAGAAGGTGTTCCACCCTAACGAAAAGCCAACCACAGCTTAGTCAGAATGTGTGCCAACCCTAAAGGAAAGCCAGCCAGAGCTTAGTCAGAAGCTGTGCCACCCTAAAGGAAAGCCAGCCACAGCTCCGTCAGAAGGTGGTCCACTCTAAAGTAAAGCCAGCCACAGCTCAGCCAGAAGATATGCCACCCTAAAGTAACCCAGCCACAGCTCAGTCAGGTGTGCCACCCTAAAGTAAATCCAGCCACAGCCCAGTCATAAGGTGTGCCACCCTAAAGGAAAGCCAGCCACAGCTCCGTCAGAAGGTGTGCCACCCTAAAATAAAGCCAGCCATGGCCCAGTCAGAAGGTGTGCAACCCTAAAGGAGAGCCAGCCACAGCTCTGCCAGAAGGTGTGACACCCTAAAGGAAAGCCAGCCATAGCTCCATCAGAAGGTGTACCACCCTAAAGAAAAGCCAACCACAGCTCCGTCAGAAGGTGGGCCACCCTAAAGGACAGCCAGCCACAGCTTAGCCAGAAGGTGTGCCATCCTAAAGTAACCCGGCTACAGCCCAGTCATAAGGTGTGCCACCCTAAAGGAAAGTCAGCCACAGCTCGGTCAAAAGGTGAGCCACCCTAAAGGAAAGCCAACTGCAGCTCAGTCAGAAGGTGTGCCACCTAAAGAAAAGCCAGCCACAGCTCAGCCAGAAGGTGTGACACCCTAAAGGAAAGCCAGCCATAGCTCCATCAGAAGGTGTGCCACGCTAAAGAAAAGCCAGCCACAGCTCCGTCAGACGGTGGGCCACCCTAAAGGACAGCCAGCCACAGCTCAGCCAGAAGGTGTGCCATTCTAAAGTAACCCAGCCACAGCTCAGTCAGAAGGTGTGCCACCCTAAAGTAAAGCTAGCCACAGCTCAGTAAGAAGGTGTGCCACCCTAAAGGAAAGCCAGCCACACCTCTGTCAGAAGGTGTGCCACCCTAAAGGAAAGCCAGACACAGGTCAGCCAGAAGGTGTGCCATCCTAAAGTAACCCAGCCACAGCTCAGTCAGAAGGTGTGCCACCCTAAAGTAAAGTCAGCCACAGCTCAGTCAGAAGGTGTGCTAAACTAAACTAAAGCCAGCCACGGCTCAGTCAGAAGCTGTGTCATCCTAAAGTAAAGCAAACAACAGCTCAGTCGGAAAGTAGGCCACCCTAAAGTAAAGTCAGCAACAGCTCTGTCAGAAGGTGTGCCACTCTAAAGTAAAGCAAGTCACAGCTCAGTCAGGTGTGCCACCCTAAAGTAAAGCCAGCCACAGCTCAGTCAGAAGGTGGGCCACCCTAAAGTAAAGTCAGCCACAGTTCAGTCAGAAGATGTGCCAACCTAAAGTAAAGCTAGCGAAGGTTCCGTTTGAAGGTGTGCCACCCTAAAGTAAAGCCAGCCAGCTCTCAGTTAGATGGTGTGCCACCCTAAAGAAACCCAGCTACAGCTCAGTCAGAAGGTGTGCCACCCTACAGTAACCCAGCCACAGCTCGGTCAGAAGGTGTGCTAACCTAAAGTAAAGCCAACCACAGCTCAGTCAGAAGGTGTGCCACCCTAAAGTAAAGTCAGCTACAGCTCCATCAGAAGGTGTGCCACCCTAAAGTAAAGCCAGCCACAGCTCAGTCAGAAGCTGTGTCATCCTAAAGTAAAGCCAGCAACAGCTTAGTCGGAAAGTAGGCCACCCAAAAGTAAAGTCAGCCACAGGTCTGTCAGAAGGTGTGCCACTCTAAAGTAAAGCAAGTCACAGCTCAGTCAGGTGAGCCACCCTAAAGTAAAGCCAGCCACAGCTCAGTCAGAAGGTGGGCCAGCCTGATGTAAAGTCAGCCAAAGTTCAGTCAGAAGGTGTGCCAACCTAAAGTAAAGCTATCGAAAGTTCCGTTAGAAGGTGTGTCACCCTAAAGTAAAGCCAGCCAGTGCTCAGTTAGATGGTGTGCCAACCTAAAGTAAAGCCAGCGACAGCTCAGTCAGAAGTTGTGTCACCCTACAGTAACCCAGCCACAGCTCAGTCACAAGGTGTGTCACCCTAAAGTAAAGCTAGCCTCAGCTCAGTCAGAAGGTGTGCCACCCTAAAGTAAAGCCAGCCACAGCTCGGTCAGAAGGTGTGCCGCCCTAAAGTAAAGCCAGCCACAACTCGGTCAGAAGGTGTACCACACTAAAGTAACCCAGCCACAGCTCAGTCAGAAGGTGTGCCACCCTAAAGTAAAGCCGGCCATAGCCCAGTCAGAACGTGTGCCACCCGAAAGGAAAGCCAGCCACAGCTCTGCCAGAAGGTAGGCCACCCTAAAGTAAAGCCAGCTAAAGCTCAGCCAGAAGGTGTGCTGCCCTAAAGTAACCCAGCCACAGCTCAGGCAGAAGGTGTGCCACCCTAAAGTAAAGCCGGCCATAGCCCAGTCAGAACGTGTGCCACCCAAAAGGAAAGCCAGCCACAGCTCTGCCAGAAGGTAGGCCACCCTAAAGTAAAGCCAGCTAAAGCTCAGCCAGAAGGTGTGCTGCCCTAAAGTAACCCAGCCACAGCTCAGGCAGAAGGTGTGCCACCCTAAAGTAAAGTCAGCCACAGCTCGGACAAAAGGTGAGCCACCCTAAAGGAAAGCCAACTACAGTTCAGAATGCGTGCCACCTAAAGTAAATCCAACCACAGCTCAGCCAGAAGGTGTGACACCCTAAAGGAAAGCCAGCCACAGCTCCATCAGAAGGTGTGCCACCCTAAAGGAAAGCCAGCCACAGCTCCTTCAGAAGGTGGGCCACCCTAAAGGACAGCCAACCACAGCTCAGCCAGAAGGTGTGCCATCCTAAAGTAACCCGGCCACAGCTCAGTCAGAAGGTGGGCCACCCTAAAGTAAAGCTAGCCACAGCTCGGTCAGAAGGTGGGCCACCCTAAAGGAAAGCCATCCACAGCTCAGCCAGAAGGTGTGCCATCCTAAAGTAACCCAGCCACAGCTCAGTCAGAAGGTGTGCCACCCTAAAGTAAAGCTAGCCACAGCTCAGTGAGAAGGTGTGCCACCCAAAAGGAATGCCAGCCATAGCTCCGTCAGAAGGTGTGCCACCCTAAAGGAAAGCCAGCCACAGCTCAGCCAGAAGGTGTGCCATCCTAAAGTAACTTAGCCACAGCTCAGTCAGAAGCTGTGCAACCCTAAAGTAAAGCTAGCCACAGCACTGTCAGAAGGTGTGCTAACCTAAAGTAAAGCCAACCACAGCTCAGTCAGAAGGTGTGCCACCCTAAAGTAAAGTCAGCGACAGCTCAGTCAGAAGCTGTGTCATCCTAAAGTAAAGCCAGCAACAGCTTAGTCGGAAAGTAGGCCAACCAAAAGTAAAGTCAGCCACAGGTCTGTCAGAAGGTGTGCCACTCTAAAGTAAAGCAAGTCACAGCTCAGTCAGGTGAGCCACCCTAAAGTAAAGCCAGCCACAGCTCAGTCAGAAGGTGGGCCAGCCTGATGTAAAGTCAGCCAAAGTTCAGTCAGAAGGTGTGCCAACCTAAAGTAAAGCTAGCGAAAGTTCCGTTAGAAGGTTTGTCACCCTAAAGTAAAGCCAGCCAGTGCTCAGTTAGATGGTGTGCCAACCTAAAGTAAAGCCAGCGACAGCTCAGTCAGAAGGTGTGTCACCCTACAGCAGAGGTCTTCAAACTTTTGGATGCCGAGACCCCCCTGTCAACATTTTGAGGCGTAAGGACCCCCTCTTGAGAAAAATGTCTAAACCTGTTGACTAAATTGCGTGGGATGAAAATGTAAATAAGGTTATGTGATGCCGCGTATTTTGGGATAGCATTGCTTCATTATTTTGATATTTGTTACACACAGTAACGCTGAGGATAGATTTCACCCAATCAGTACCCATTTATAACCAAAATACAGCAATTATCATCAGAAAGATTTCAAGTCAACGTTTGTGAAGGGCCTTCCACTCTGCAGCAATACGTGCTGCCACATTAGAAGCTCACCTGGCCCTGACCGGAAGAAGCAGGGGTCCCTTAAAACCCTGGCGGTTTTGTGTAGAGTTAAGCCTTTTACCCATGCAGCTTTCCTCTCACCCCCTCCCTTCCATCCCTCTCTCCTCTCCTAACCACGGATCCCTCTCTCACTTTGCAGGTCATTTTCTTTCACCCCTTTTTACAACTTCTGAACTCTCCCCATTCAACCTCTCACTTCACCTTTAATCACCTCTTGCCATTCTGTCCTTTCACTGCCCTCATCTCTAACAGTCTCTCACATTTATCTCATGGCCTCTCTGGCCCTGTCACCTCCCGTGCCCCTCAGCACTTCTCATTCACCTCGTCTCTTCATTCAAATTTTTGTCTATTTGTATCTTACACCTCTCCAGTCCCCCCATTCCTCTTTCACATCTCCCCTTTGTTCTAACAGAAGCCCTCACCTTTGGATCACACTCACTTCTTGCGTGTCCACACTTCTCTTCGGCAATTCACATTTCTCCTCATCCCTGACCTCTTCAATCAAATTCTCTCACTCCCTTGCTGTCCTCTCTCATTTTGGGTGCGGATGCAAGTTCAGAATGGGATGAATGAATGTATGATTACTGATGGGCTTGTTTGAGTGAGTTGCATATTGAGTAGTGAGGGGGACAGGTGAGTGAAGTGTCACATGAGTGCAGGATGAGTAGTGTACTCGTGTGACTGCAGGTTGAGGTATAGTGTGAGCAGGACAAGTGCATTTTGAGAGCAGAGTGATCACTGTGAGTGCAGGGTGAGCGGGTGAATGGTGCAAGTGCATGGTGATCAGTGTGAGTGCATTGTGATCGCTGTGAGTGCAAGGTGAGCGGGTGAATGGTGCAAGTGCATGGGGATCAGTGTGAGTGCATTGTGATCAGTGTGAGTGCAGGGTGAGCGGGTGAATGGTGCAAGTGCATGGTGATCAGTGTGAGTGCATTGTGATCACTGTGAGTGCAGGGTGAGCGGGTGAATGGTGCAAGTGCATGGTGATCAGTGTGAGTGCATTGTGATCGCTGTGAGTGCAAGGTGAGCGGGTGAATGGTGCAAGTGCATGGTGATCAGTGTGAGTGCATTGTGATCACTGTGAGTGCAGGGTGAGCGTGACAATGAAGGGCGAGAATGAGGAATGAGTTGTCTGAATGCAGGGTGCATTCCCAGACCCATGAAGTAACTCAGCATGTTATTGACGGGGCGTAGACTTTAAGATCTAAGTTAAACTATTGCGGCATTAATCGGGGATCGAGGGTGAAGGAAATAAATAATGTGCTGATCCTGCAACAAACTTCCAGTCCTATGGTTAGGGTTGCCAGCAGATTATTTTGGTGGCCCAGTCGGTACAAAAAAAAAACAGTCACCTAAAGCGGTATTTTCAGCGCTTATCTGTGCATACTTCCCAGGGCCGGCTTTAGTGCTGGTGGTGCCCTGTGCGACCATGTTTGTTGATGCCCCCCACAATGACCACCCCCACCACGGATTCTCTCACTAGCACCCTTTAACAGTGACCAAGTCTCCATAACCCCACACTCTCAGATGCATTGAATTAGTTATATAGTGCCACTCATACCAGTGTAGGGTGTCCGAGCACTTTGCATCACACACACATTACACAGAGACAATCAATCATAAGTGTGTAAATCAGTGTATAGGAAATGTTACATAAGCCAAAGGACTAAAAGTATAGGAGTCACATGTCATCCATACTGGTAGGCAGTATAGTTCAAGAGTGCTTGGTGTGGAGAAGCACAAACTCAGAGTCGAAAAAGAAACAGCATAGTTGGGAGTTTCCTTTAATAATAAGAATTGATTTCTAGCCAAATTAACCCTTTTTGCAACATTAATCAATGGTCTAATAATGTATTCTTTGTAGTGTGTATGCTGTTCTAGGATGAAAGTTAATAGCTCACTATTCTCTATTAGGACTTTAAGTTATAAATTGCAAGTAACAAAAGGATGTCTCTTTTGAAAGCAGTAACCTGCTGATATCATACGCACTCTGTAATCTACTTGGTACACGTTCTTTGCAGCAGGCATATTAACCCTCTGCACTAACATCACCCAAGTCAAAACCTCAACTATACAACATTCTGATCTCTCTCCAGGAAGATAATTAATCACACGAGTTATCTTGACATTTATGTGAGGCCTGGTAATTGCCAGGGAAAGAAACGCTGCAGCAGGTGCTTCAAAAGCACAATAAACTTTCACTCACGGCGCCCCCAGGAAGCCAACTTTGTATTCCTTTCCATGAAATGCATTCTCGCACTACGGCAGTGAATGTAAAATCCAAATGTAAGGAATAGGCACAGTGGGGACCCAGGGAGTACTGGAACCAGCAAAAAAACCTAAGCCTCTGTAAGCAGTTTACAAAGGCATGTTAAATGGTCTTTAAAGACCTGTGAAAAAACACGGGGTGCGGTGCCGGAGATAGGAATCCAGACACTGCCCAGCTGAGCCCCCAGCAGCTCAAGTTTCACTGCAGCCGGGCTGAGACACAGGACGGGGGAAGGGGGCGGGGGGGCTGAAGCCCTTGGGCCTGGGCAGAAGTGTGACTGGGAAGGCGCGAACCCCTTTGCATCACTCCACGGCCCCCCTGGGGGTCGCGCCCCACAGTTTGAAGACCCCTGCCCTACAGTAACCCAGCCACAGCTCAGTCACAAGGTGTGTCACCCTAAAGTAAAGCTAGCCTCAGCTTAGTCAGAAGGTGTGCCACCCTAAAGTAAAGCCAGCCACAGCTCGGTCAGAAGGTGTGCCGCCCTAAAGTAAAGCCAGCCACAACTCAGTCAGGTGTGCCACCCTAAAGGAAAGTCAACCACTGCTCTGTCGGAAGGTGTGCCACCCTAAAGAAAAAGCCAGCCACAGCTCCCTCAGAAGGTGGCCCACCCTAAAGTAAAGCTGGCCACAGCTCAGTCAGAAGGTGTTCCACCCTAAAGTAAAGACAGCCACAGCTCCGTCGCAAGGTGTGCCACCCTAAAGTAAAGCCAACTACAGCTGGGTCAGAAGGTGTGCCACCCTAAAGGAAAGCCAGCCACAGTTTATTTAAAAGGTGTGCCACCCTAAAGTAAAGCCAGCCACAGCTCTGTCAGAAGATGGGCCACCCTAAAGTAAAGCCAGCTACAGCTCAGTCAGAAGGTGGGCTACCCTGAAGTAAAGTCATCCACATTTAAGTCAGAGGGTGAGCCACCCTAAAGTAACCAAGCCACAGCTCAGTCAGAATGTGTGCCACCCTAAAATAATGCAGGCCACAGCTCAGTCAGAAGGTGTTCAACCCTAATGTAAAGCAAGCCATGGCTCAGTTGGAAGGTGTGCCACCCTAAAGTAAAGCCAACTACAGCTCAGTCATAAGGTGTGCCACCCTAACGTAAAGCCAGCCACAGCTCAGTCAGAAGGTGGGCCAACCTAAAGCAAAGACAGCCACAGTTCTTTCAGAAGGTGTGCCAACTTAAAGAAAAAACAACCACAGCTTAGTCAGAATGTGTGCCAACCTAAAGAAAAGCCAGCCACAGCTTAGTCAGAAGGTTTGCCACCCTAAAGGAAAGACAACCAGAGCTTAGTCAGAAGGTGTGCCACCCTAAAGTAAACCCAGCCACAACTCAGCCAGAAGGTATGCCACCCTAAAGTAACCCAGCTACAGCTCAGTCAGGTGTGCCACCCTAAAGTAAATCCAGCCACAGCCCAGTCAGAAGGTGTGCCACCCTAAAGGAAAGCCAGCCACAGCACCGTCAGAAGGTGTGCCACCCTAAAGTAATGCACCCACAGCTCAGTCAGAAGGTGTGCCACCCTAAAGTAAAGCCAGCCATGGCCCAGTCAGAAGGTGTGCCACCCTAAAGGAAAGCTAGCCACAGCTCTGTCAGAAGGTAGGCCACCCTAAAGTAAAGCCAGCCAAAGCTCAGCCAGAAGGTGTGCCATCATAAAGTAACCCAGCCACAGCTCAGTCAGAAGGTGTGCCATCCTAAAGTAAAGCTAGCCACAGCTCAGTCAGAAGGGGGACCACCCTAAAGAAAAGCCAACTACAGCTCAGTCATAAGGCATGCCACCCTAATGTAAAGCCAGCCACAGCTCAGCCAGGTGTGCCACCCTAAAGTAAAGCCAGCCACAGCTCAGTCAGAAGGTATGCCACCCTAAAGGAAAGCCACCCACAGCTCAGCCAGAAGGTGTGCCATCCTAAAGTAACCCGGACACAGCTCAGTCAGAAGGTGTGCCACCCTAAAGTAAAGCCAGCTACAGCTCAGTCAGAAGGTGTGCCACCCGAAAAGAAAGCCAGCCACAGCTCCGTCAGGTGTGCCACCCTAAAGGAAAGCCATCCACAGCTCCGTCAGAAGGCGGGCCACCCTAAAGTAATGCCAGCCATAGCTCAGCCAGAAGGTGTGCCATCCTAAAGTGACCGAGCCACAGCTCAGTCAGAAGGCGTGCCACCCTAAATGAAAGCCAACTACAGCTCGGTCAGAAGGTGTGCCACCCTAAAGTAAAGCCAACTGCAGTTCAGTCAGAAGGTGTGCCACCATAACGTAAAGCCAGCCACAGCTCAGTCAGAAGGTGGGCCAACCTAAAGTAAAGCCAGCCACAGTTCATTCAGAAGGTGTGCCAACTTAAAGAAAAACCAACCGCAGCTTAGTCAGAATGTGTGCCAATCTAAAGAAAAGCCAGCCACAGCTTAGTCAGAAGGTTTGCCACCCTAAAGGAAAGCCAGCCAGAGCTTAGTCAGAAGGTGTGCCACCCTAAAGGAAAGCCAGCCACAGCTCCATCAGAAGGTGGGCCACTCTAAAGTAAACCCAGCCACAGCTCAGCCAGAAGGTGTGCCACCCTAAAGTAACCCAGCTACAGCTCAGTCAGGTGTGCCACCCTAAAGTAAATTCAGCCACAGCCCAGTCAGAAGGTGTGCCACCCTAAAGGAAAGCCAGCCACAGCACCGTCAGAAGGTGTGCCACCCTAAAGTAACGCAGCCACAGCTCAGTCAGAAGGTGTGCCACCCTAAGTAAAGCCAGCCATGGCCCAGTCAGAAGGTGTGCCACCCTATAGGAAAGCTAGCCACAGCTCTGTCAGAAGGTAGGCCACCCTAAAGTAAAGCCAGCCAAAGCTCAGCCAGAAGGTGTGCCATCCTAAAGTAACCCAGCCACAGCTCAGTCAGAAGGTGTGCCACCCTAAAGTAAAGCTAGCCACAGCTCAGTCAGAAGGGGGGCCACCCTAAAGGAAAGCCAACTACAGCTCAGTCATAAGGCGTGCCACCCTAAAGTAAAGCCAGCCACAGCTCAGCCAGAAGGTGTGCCATCCTAAAGTAACCCGGACACAGCTCAGTCAGAAGGTGTGCCACCCTAAAGTAAAGCCAGCTACAGCTCAGTCAGAAGGTGTGCCACCCTAAAAGAAAGCCAGCCACAGCTCCGTCAGGTGTGCCACCTTAAAGGAAAGCCATTCACAGCTCCGTCAGAAGGCGGGCCACCCTAAAGTAATGCCAGCCATAGCTCAGCCAGAAGGTGTGAAGTCCTAAAGTGACCCAGCCACAGCTCAGTCAGAAGGCGTGCCACTCTAAATGAAAGCCAACTACAGGTCGGTCAGAAGGTGTGCCACCCTAAAGTAAAGCCAACTACAGCTCAGTAGGAAGGTGTGCCACCCTACAGTAAAGCCAGCCACAGCTCAGCCAGAAGGTGTTCCACCCTAAAGTAAAGCCAGCCACAGCTCAGTAAGAAAATATGCCACCCTCAAGGAAAGCCAGCCACAGCTCTGTCAGAAGGTGTGCCACCCTAAAGGAAAGGCAGCCACAGCTCAGCTAGAAGGTGTGCCATCCTAAAGTAACCCAGCCACAGCTCAGTCAGAAGGTGTGCCACCCTGAAGGAAAGCCAGCCACAGCTCCGTCAGAAGGTGTGCCACCCTAAAGGAAAGCTAGCCACAGCTCCGCCAGAAGGTGTGCTACCCTAAAGGAAAGCCAGCCAACCAGCAAAGTGTAAATCTTTGCAGATACTTCCCCCAGCACTTGCATTGGAGCGAGAACACGTCAATGGAATTTGTATTGAGCAGTCGCTTAACAGATGCCCCGGGTGCGCGTGAGCTGCTGGGCAGCGGTAGGGTGACCAGACATCCCGGATTTGCCTAGAGGGTCCCAGTTTTTCACCAGCTGTCCTGGCAAATTTGGCTCGTCCCGGTTTTTGGAGGGGGTTGACTGAAAACAGTGAGAGGCACTTTTTTGGATGTTCGAAAGCTGTGCTAGTTAGCAGCTGTTATAAGTAAGCAATTTAATTAATAGGTATGATGGTGGTTGTAGAAATTACATTTTATTTATTTTCTTAATGCATCTTCTGTGATCCTATGTTAATGAGAGCTGTCATTCTGCCCCATTCCGTGGATGAAAAATGGTAGTCCTTCTTCTATTTTTCCAAACTGTTCCGGTTTTTGTTTCTCAAGATCTGGTCACCCTAGTCAGGGGACTTGTTTGCCCATGCGGCTAAACCCGGTATCAACAAGGGGTTGTTTCTAGTCAGACATCTGTGCTGAATGGCTTTTGTTTACTGAAAGCAGCGAACCCACTTCCGGATGCCTGAGCTTGAATGCCCTGGAGCTTTGGAACCTGGAGAGGCCTTGACCCTGGCGCAGAAAACCACTACCCTGTGCAGCGTGCACTGTGTTCCGATTCATACTGTACACTTTCCAAGCTTAGCGCATGTATGAACAGACACAACCCACACTCACAGAAGTGAAGACTCCCACTTAAAAAGAACTACATGGACTTTATTTGATGGATGAGTAGAACATGGCGAGGCATACAGGCAAAAAAATATCCTGCGCCCTGCATGTAAATCATCCAACACCAACCAACGACCAGTGCCCCAGAGTCACGTGTGGGGCAGAGGCTGTCGTTTCACAACATTTGGGTGTATACTTTGTGTTTACCCTAGAGGAGCAACACACCCAGAGGACTTGTGGAGTGCAATCACCTGTGGGAAAAACAGAGGATCCTGCAGAAACGTTGAACAGATACAGTGTGACAAAACTGTCGACACAGTGCAAGGACCTACATCTCTGCAATAACACACATATAGGCTCATGCAGTTTATTTGCAGAGTTCACAAAAGGTGGAATATCCTGAAACAAAACATACACACACATAGATAACGCACACACAAACACACACTCCGTCTCTGTCTCTCCCTGTCTCCCGCTCTGTGTTTCTTTCTCTGGCAGTATGGCAAGGGAATGCAGCTTTCTGAAAACCGCACTCTCTTGGGTTCTGTAAAGCATTTTAAGTGCGGTGAAAGGGCACAACCACGAAAGGAAGAAGGAATATTTTAAGAAACCTTCCCGCGTCACGACAGATATAATGCCACAGGGCAGGGCCTGTCATGAGTCTAACCATATCATCTCTAGGGTTGTCGCCTCTGGGTCCTAAGGATGAAACAACACTTGGCCCTGCGTCCTCGCTGAATAAGAATCAATGCTCAGTGTGGCCGTAGGACCACGGTCTGTTATTTGCAGCCCATCCTTTTATTCTTAGAAATCCACCAGAGTGCTAGGGTGGTGTTTGTTCCTTAAAATAGACCAGCCAGGGCCCCCCCCCCAACCCAAGGAGGCGCAGCCGACCGAGCAAGCGGCACAATGACGCCTGATTTGCGGGTGTTCAGTGTAGTAAGTGAGGAGTGTGCAGCACAGCGCGCGGGAGGCTGATAAGCTGCCTGATAAGCTGTGCTGTTGCTTACATGTCTTCTATTTTCGGAAGCTGCTGCCTTTGCTAGTTCTAGCATCAACCTGACACTGCCGGCCCAAGCACCCCACCTGCAGGACCGACCAAGTGACAGATGCCGTGTCTGCATCACTCCTGCTTCAGAACACAACTCCCCAGGGTTGAACTCTTTAAAGCACGGGCTGGCTGCTGACACACACTGGAAATATTGTTTGATATGGAAACAAAGAGGCATACCCAGGCACTGAGTCAGGGAGCTGGAGCGAGGCAGAGCAGGGAATAGGGGGCGTGGTTTCAAGGCTAATGCTAGTGTTTCATGCGGTGAGTCATGCGCTCACCTCCTACCTTCCCTGTGAAAACGGAAACGCAGCCACAATCTGTTGATTTTGGAGTGAGCCAGTTTCTGTTGAGAGAAAATGAGAGCCTTGTTAAACACATATCTGGAGCGCGGAGACCTGAGGACGCGCCCGCGGTGCTGCCCGGGATAGTGGCGTCATTGTCTTGGAAAGCAAAGGTGAACTCCCGCCCTAAAGCACAGACTCCCAGCGCGCGCCGGGCACTGGGGTTTAAAGGGCATGCGGTGTCAGAGCGCTGCGGCGCCCCACGAGCACTCTTGCCAGTGAGCCGTGGACACCGCAGACAGGGGAGACTGCATGACGGCCATGTTGTTTAAAAGGACCTGTCTACGAAAACAAAATGTAACCTGGTCGGTTCAAGCAGGCAGCTCTCTCTGCTTTTGCTTTATTTCAATCCCCCGGCCACAGCAACAATTATACAAAGATCTAATTTTGGGTAAACTGGCAAATAATGACATAAGTGATAGACAATAACAATTGGAATAGAGGAAGACTTTTAGAGCTGTCATTAGATTGAGGCACACACTAGAAGCTATTGGGAGTGAGGGCCCTATATAGAGTTTGGTAGCTAGGATGCTCTGTGAAAACTGGACGGATGGCCTTTCGTATTACGAGTGCCAAAGGCTGCTTTGCACTTGTAATGTGGCAGGTGGGACATCCGCCATTGTTTGTGGCGGAGTGTACCATCTGCCAAACTCTAAATGGGCCTAAGTCTACATAACCCATAGGACCAGATATATTTTTTTTACACAATGCAGTGCAGCAACTAAATTTGTAGAGCTGCATCGCTCAAGAGAGAGAGAACAGCATTGAGCCGTATCTGTTAAGATTGGGCTCCTGTTGCTGTGTCACCACCTCCACTGACGCTCTAAAACGGTACCTTCCTAATGCACAGACTTGCAGAGGTCAGTTTGACCCCTGTCTATAACAGGATTTGGTCTGGAAACAAAATCTTTCATTTCAAATTCCTGTGTTTAAAAAAAGAAGGAGCACATGTACTGGATGCATGTTTTGCACTTCCACACATTTAGATACATGTGTTTTTTTGAGAACTATAAACATTTCTCTTTGTTAATGTCTGCCTCAAAGAGGTGTTAGTTTTAAGGTGTTGGCCCCATCTGAATATCTTGGTAGATTGTTTTTTGAGTCAAAACCTATGGGTGTTTGCTCTGACCGGCCCAAGTAACGTCCTAGTAATGCCCCCTTCACAACCAGCAATGCAAAGAAGCACAAAGCTTCAGTGTTGAGAAAAGAAAAACTTGTCCAGTGCAAAATGCCTGTTGTGCTGGCGATCAGTCACTCTCTGACACTTTTCTTTGCACTGTCACAGGGCCCTAGTAAACCTGGGCCACAATGTTAGATTTAGAAATGGGGTCTCTAGTTGGCAGTGGTTTGCACCCAGTCCAAGTAGGGAAACTCACTCTAGTGAAGGTAAGGGGATTACACAGCTAAAATAACCCCTGCTCACCCCTTTGGTAGCTTGGCACGAACAGTCAGGCTTATCTCAAAGGCAATGTGCAAAGAATGTGTGCATACACACACAGTAATACAGTGAAAACACCACAAAAGGAGTCCACACCAGTTTAGAAAAAGAATCCAAATGTATCTGAATAAACAAAACCAAAATGACAAAAACAAAACATACACATGTAAAGATAACGCTTTTCAAAGGTTAGCTCAGTTCAGTCCATATAAATCTATGCATATGTCACTTTTAGCACAAAGTATCTTGGATGCGTCAACATTTAAAGACAAAACAGGTGCAGGGGAGGGGAGGTGCCGGAAAAGCAAAGCGATTTGTCGGTTCCCTACTTCCAGGGGAGGTGATGTGTTGATTCGTTCCTGCCAGGGGAGGTGATGCGCAGTTCCTTACTTCTGCACAGGGGATGGTATGCGTTGGTTCCTTACAGTCAGGGGAGATGATGTATTGGTTCCTTACTGGAAGGGGAGGTGATGCGTCGGTCTCCGGACATGCGGTCTCAGTTCCTTACTGCTGGGCAAAATTGATGAAGAAATCGGCGCCCAGAGATGATGCGTAAAGAATCCAGACACACTGCATCAATTTCACAGTGATGAAGCAGGTGCTGCATTGGAGTTGGAGTGCTGCATCACATACATCGGTGATGTGGTGCTTGAAACTCTCTATTTGGCGGTTCGTCTGACTCAATGCGATGGATAGCTGGCACCTGCGGTAAAAGCTGTGGTCGATGCACCGATCAGGAACCACGCTCTGGTGCTGGCAGCGGCAATGCATCAAACTTTGTAGAAATACGTCTATAAAAACAGACTCTGGGAGATTTTCTCCTTCAGTTCACAATATTCCACTCCCAAGGGCCCAGGCGAAGGATTTGGCACCACTTGCCAAGTCAGGCTCTCAGCAGAAGAGCTCAGGCACTGGTAGGTGAAGTCTTTGATGGCCCTGAGATTTCTTAACAGGAGGCAAGCACACACAAGCCCTTGGAGAGCCTTGGAAGCAGGATACAGGAAGCAAAGTCCAGTCCTTTCACTCCCCGGACAGAAGCAACAAGCAGCATCCCAGCACAGCAAGTGTCAGTCCTTTCTACAGCATCTAGCTCTTCTTCCTGGCTGAATGTCCATAGTCCAGAAGTGTTTTGATCTGAGAATGACAGATGTCCAGTACTTATACCCCTTTCTAACTTTGATGTATGCAAACTTCAAAGGGAAGTTTTTGTAGTTCACAAGACCCTGCCTTTCCCTTACCAAGCTCCAGGCACACTACAGTGGGGGGTGGAGACAGCTTTGTGTGAGGACAGGCACATACCTATTTAGGTGCCAGTGACAAGTCCTTCCACCACTCTAGCTCAGGAAGGCCCATCAGCCTGGTAATGGCCCATAAGGATATGCAAGGTACACCGCAGCTCCCTTTGTATGACTTTCTAGATTAAATTCACAAGAGCCCAACTGTCATCCTAACCCAGATGTGGATTCTATAGACAGGTAGAGGCACTGAAAGGTATAGAAAGAAAATGCCCACTTTCTAAAAGTGGAATTTTCAAACACACAATTTAATAAAAACCAACTTCACCAAAAGATGTATTTTTTAATTGTGAGTTCAGAGACCCCAAACTCCAAATCCCCATCAGCCAACAATGGGAGATTTCACTTAAAAGATATTTCAAGGCAATCCTCATGTTATCCTATGGGAGAGATAGTCCTTGAAATAGTGAAAAACTAAACTCACAGTATTTCACTATTAGGAGATGTAAAACACAACAGCACATATCCTATCTTTTAAATACATGGGAGCGTGCCCATGGGACTGCTTTGTGCTTGCTTTAGGGGTGAACTACATGTATTAAAAGGAAATGTTTGGGACTGGCAAGTGGGTGCACTTGTCAGCTCAAAATGGCAGTTTAAAACTGCACACACAGACACTGCAGTGACAGTTCTGAGACAGGTTTGCAGGGCTACCCATGTGAGTGACACAACCATGTTGCATGTCCACCAGTAGCATTTGATTTACAGGCATTGGGCACACCTGGTGCACTTTACTAGGAGTTTACTAGTAAATCACATATGCCAATCATGGCTAATCCAATCACCAATACAATTTAGACAGAGAAAATATCTACTTTAGCACTAGTTGGCAGTGATAAAGTGCCCAGAGTCCTAAATCCAACAAAAACAGATCAGACAAAATAGTAGGAAG
The DNA here is from genome assembly GCF_964204655.1 of Triturus cristatus. Taxonomy (NCBI): domain Eukaryota; kingdom Metazoa; phylum Chordata; class Amphibia; order Caudata; family Salamandridae; genus Triturus; species Triturus cristatus. The sequence goes on from NC_140583.1 coordinate 347,176,769, forward strand.
AAGACAAAAAGTTTTGGGAAAATCCCTGCAAAAAGAGCCAGGCCCAACAATTGGTATGACTCCACATACATAAACCTCAGAGCCAAGACTCCCTGCCAGACAAAGTAACCAGTGATGGTTTCCTTTTTCAATGTTTTTAAAATTAATTACTCACAGTAATTGTTGTTAACTATTCATAATTTTATGAGTATATGCCATGAGACACATTTTTATTTGAATGTTTTGGATATGCATGATGCCTGCTCATAACAAATACTTTTCTAGTTGGGATTTGTGTTTGAGGATGTGTGTCTCCTTGCACATAAAATGTTGTGTCTCCGGATCAAGGATTTTGTATACCACTCTGCCTGTTTATGTTTGTTGAGTTAATGAGGTGGGTTTAAGGGAGTGAGTGAATGGACAACTGAGTGAGCAATACAGAGTGGATGAGTGGAATATTGTCTTTGCCCACATATACACAGCAGCCTTTAGGTGCTTATTTGTGTCTGAACTAAATGAAGTGTAGTGTTGCAAACCCTTCCAAAGTCCAGTGGCAGGTGAAATGCATTTAGAGTAGCTCAGATAGAAAATGTTAAACCATTTGAAAGAGACAAACATAATGATGTCAGACTCGAATATCTTTGTTAGTTTACCTTACCCTTTCAACCAAATACTCAGTGTAGTCCCTACAAAACTAGAGTGTCTAGATACTAAAAGTGGCTACTATTGAGCATGTGTTGCCATTTGCTGCTATTTGCTGCAATAAAGGAAGTTGAATGTCTTAAGTTCAGTTATATTTTTGAGTGGTTTCCATCCTATACTCCAGGATTAAACAGTAGAAATTACAATTTTTTAAGACTTTGTATTTTGGGTGCCCCTGCCTTGTTTAAATTGCCATTTCCTCTCTTCCAAATACCTTTAAAAACAATTGTTTTTATTCCTGTAGTTTCAGGAAGAGTTATAACTGTTCTCCCTTCATTAAAATGTTTTTCCGTTTTAGACCTACCTCACTATGGTGTTTTGGGTGTCGTGCAGATTTTTAATAAAATTGTTACATTTTTTAGATCTACATTTGCTGCTTTTTCTTGATTAACATATTGATGCTGATGGTGAGTGTGTGTTAAGGAATGTAATAGATTCTGACAGCCAGCAGGCTGCAACAGTGAAGGATGTACTGGACACTTGGCAGGTGATCTCATACCCGACACACACCACATCATAGGTGCCATCAAAACAGACAAGAAGGGAACAGTCGGTTGACAGATGCATGATTGGTAAGTGAGATGACAAAGGGGTACCATGGCCCTCCCATCGAGGTCCCTTGTATCCAAGTCATCACCTTATGACATCCTAGGTTCTAATACACTTTTTCTCCACTATCATCAACAAAACCACAGCCATCTGTTTAAGCCCTGCTACTGCCACTTTTGCAGCATCCCAGTTAATGCCTCGTAAATTTTACAATATCTGTAGTGTGTGCTGTACAGGCTAGACCACTGGCAATACATTAATTTATTAAGCCATCAAGGCTACATGTTGCACAAAACCATGAACTCACTTCCAGCCAGCTTTAGGGGCATCCAAGAGCATATACGCCTTCCGAAGATAGTTGTAATGTTAGCTATTTCCTAGATAAACACACAAACTGAAGACCGGCAACAGAGACCAGAAAATAGTCACACCCTCAAATTCAATTCTCGGCTTACAACCCACAAACTGCAAATAACTCAACCAGCAAACTGCTTTCATTAGGCAGGTAAGCGAAAATGTCTGATCTATGGGTCGCCGTAAAATCATATAGTTATGTACTCCCATATATAACTGTTATGTTCCACAGTAATACCAAAACCATAATACACAGCAATCAGCAACAAACTGTAAGCATATCATCATACATATCTGCTATGAGAGTGGTTACTCGCCAGCACTGTACAGCAAAAAAACATACATCACCAAACAAACAGGCATGGAATAGCTGAAGAGATCTGTCACACATTACTGGAAAGTTTTTAGGACTTTAATATAGTCCATAGTTAATATAGTCCATCCACTGCAGGTCCCAAATATCTATACAATGTGATTGTTTCCTCATGTCTCACATAGAAACTCAGATATGGGATGATAATAAAACTTTCCATCCCTACTGATCTCTCCCTTTCTCTCTCCCTCCATCCATGCCAGCTGAGGACCACAACTATGCACAAAATCTCACTCAGAGCAGTAACCAGCTAAACAGACTATATCATATCAAATATCATCAAGGGACCTGCAGAGCTGTTCAAACAGCATACTAAAAACCATAAAAAGGCGTGTCTGTCTCTTACGCGTCACCACCCAACACACTGCTATGGGCTGCATCCCGTAACATGCTAACCGCACCTCTGTGGTCATCACGCACGCCATGGAAACACTTCCCACATAATATTAAATATAAAAACAACATCCGTCCAGCCACAAACTCTGCAGGGTGTAGCATGCTACTTGTGTAGGGAAGTGTGACAGCGCCTTACATAGAGGTAGTAAGTGCAATAAAAATACTGCAATAGAATAGGATACAAGTATTCTTCATGAATTAGACCCATGCCCCTAATGAGACACTGTCCTATTGTGATTAGGTAGCAAGGAGTTATCAATTTACAGATGTTAATAACCATGCTGGAAATTCAAGTTTACCACCTATGAATGGTTTTAACTGAATACAGTTGATGGCACATGGGTGATGGTCATCAAATTATCTAATGTGAATTTGAGTGGTTCTTTCTTTGCGTGTTGGCACTTTTTAATGTGGTATAGCACTGTCTAATATTTTTAAGTAGATATCTTTATTAAGCAGTGGATTTCCCATTGTTTTTCCATTAGAAAGATATGTACCAATAGCCATAAATCCATATGTTGCAATTTGATTCAGCAGAAAGGTTAGGTAACTGGTTTTTAACATTTACAAATAGTTCTGCTGAAAGTCTTACAATTTTGATTAAATTGTTTGGCTTCTCCAAAGATGCCCTGTGTTCGAGATCAAAACATCACTTATGCTATGCAGTATCCGTCCAAACTGAGGGAAAACCTGAATGGCTCCACCCGCATCTTCACTGATCCAAAGGCGCTGCAAAAAGCTATGAAAGACCTACTTAAGAAGTCGAAACAAGAGTCAAGGCTGGAGGGTGTCAGTGAAATGGAGCCTGTAACGCAAGGGGGCTCCCTTGAAGACAATGACTAGAACTCTGACATGACACTGCTCTCGGTTTTTTCCGCGCTCTACTTGAACAACGGCTCTCAGAACTGGGTGGGGTTTGGCGCTCTGGATAATACCGCGCCACCCCCTCCCCCCAGGGGGACAGCAGAAAGCTGGCGTATGGACTTAGATGGGAGACAGTTGCCAGAGCTAAGTGCAAGTAGCAGTACCTCAGTTGTTCCTATGAGGCGACAATTATATCTCCTTGATTGTTGTTATAATTAATGTTCTGCCATAGAGTTGACCCCATGGAGGAATGTCCTGATTTAAGGTCACGTGTATTTCAGGAATGCTATACTAAAGTATGATAACTAGCTAAATGTTCCTAGACAGTTGATTGCTAAGCTATTTGGTTAAATATGTGGCTTACGCTGATGGCTAATCGTGGTGTTTGGGCAACATCCGCCCCGCGTGTTACTCACTACATGGTTGGTAGATGCAACTGTTCGGGAACTGGGAGGGGGAGGGGAAACTCGACTATACTAAATTGGGGTTAGCATAGCATGGGTGGTGGGTGAAGGGAATTGTTTTGAGTTTATGTGTTTTTATTTATTTCTTTTTGCTTAATTGGTTTAGTTTGCCTCACAGGTAGGAGTCTCAGACACCAGGGGACCCACGGAGACACCAGACTATAGAACTCATGACCTTACCTACTTGCTGGAGATGCACAAGCTATGTGGTGACCAACACACTACTATATGACATGGGGACTAGACTGAAATTCTTGACATGGAACGTTAGCGGCCTTAATGACCAGCGAAAGATCAGGAAGGTCAGGTCATCTCAATAGGCACAATATAGATGTAGCGCTACTACAGGAGACACACCTCTCTGTGACAAGCCTCCCACAGATTAGGAACAGGATTCGAGGCACATTTCACGCAGCGGGCTTTACTACTCATGCCTGAGGGGTGTTAACCTGGATCAACCCCAAAACCCGACTCACACTTGACAAATTGCACACAGACACCAACGATAGATATACAGTGTTCAGATGTAGGGGGCCAGGTGTGCACTATGTAATAGTTAACGTATATGGCCCCAACCATGATTGCCCACAATTTTATTATGATATTGAGACTTTAGCTCAAAAATTGCCCGATGTCTCAAAGATATGGGGAGGGGGCTTTAATTGCACACTACACCCCGACCTTGACCGCTCTGGTGGTCCACCGTGACGCCGCACACAGGCGGCGTAGGCCATTTTAGATATCCTAACAGAGATTAACATGTTTGACGTATGGCGATCCCGCTCCCCGCTAGAAGGGGGCTACACACACTATTCTGTGCCCCATAATCTCCACAGCAGAATTGATTACTGGTTCCTGATGGGTTCCCTTAAAGGTACAGTTAGAGAGTGTGAAGTATTCCCTTGAACCTACTCGGACCACTTCCCGGTGCTCTTAACAATGACCATTCCTGCCAAGCGACCCCCGTTCACCTGGCGATTCCATCCCTACGCTTTACTCGATGAGGTGTTTAGGGCTGGGATGCTGGAGGCAATGGAAACCTTCTTTGAGACAAATTTGGGTTCTGTTCCCCACTTCACTATTATTTGGGAGACCTTTAATGTGCAGGGTGACACCATATACAAACACTCGGGAGTACTAAAATCGATTACAGGACGACTGAATAGATTGGAGCAAACCCTTGCGGGACTGGAAAGGGAAGCACTGGTCAAACACGACCCCACAATACAAGCTACACTTAAGACTACACTAGAAGAATACCACACTGAGGCTGATAGGGAGGTTAAGCTCCTAGGTAAATACGCTGTGGCAAGGGTGTATGGAGAGGGAGAACGGCCGGGCTCTGCCCTAGCAAATCTCATTAAGGGACGACGAGTAGCATACCACCCCATAGCACTGACCACTGATGATGGTTAGACGGTCTCTGATGCGGACGAGGTGGCGGAGACCTTTCGATCCTATTATGCGAAACTCTACCAGTTAACTTCCCAAACGACACAATCAGACATACTGGAATACCTTGAGTATATTAAATTGCCATGGCTACTAGACAATCATAGGGAGTACCTGATGTGCCCGCTAGAGGCATGGGAGAATCAGACGGCCCTGTCCACGATGCGCCCTGGCTGTGCACCGGGGCATAATGAGCTTACAGTAGGGTTCTAGAAGGAGTTCCAAGAGCTGCTTGTACCGCATATGCTAGCGCTTTTTGAAGAAATGGCTGAAGAAGGCACTATGCCGCCCACAATGAGGGAAGCACTCCTGGTCGTTATTCTGAAACCTGGGAAGCCTCCACATAGCTGCTCCTCATACCGTCCACTCTCTCTACTAAACGTAGACACGAAGATATTTGCCAAAGTACTAGCAAATAGACTTACCCCCTTGATGCCAACACTAGTGGGATCAGAACAAGTGGGATTTATACCAGAGTGAGAGTGCACACTCACTTACAATTTGCGTACAGTTTTTGGAGCTATCCAACATACTGCCTCTGTTACTAAAGCAGCGACAATTTTTTTAGATGCTGAAAAAGCATTTGACTCAGTGAAATGGAAATTCATGATGATGACACTAGAACGCATGGGACTGGGGAGCGTCTTTGTGAGTCTAATTAGTACACTATATAAGAGCCCCACTGCGCGGGTATGGGTAGGTGATGTGGTCACCGCCTCCCTGAAGATATCCAGAGGCACCAGGCAGGGCTGCCCCCTATCGCCGCTCCTGTATGCCCTGGAAGCTGAGCCAATGGCCTGTGCTTTGCGTGAGTATCATAGCAATAAAGGGATATGAGTCCCGGGATATACCCTAATTGTCTTCTCTTATGCAGACGATACTCTCCTATATGTCCGCGACCCAGTTAACAATGTGTCTCCTCTCCTGCGTGAGAGAGTACGGTTTGGTGAGCTCTCAGGTCTTAAAGTTAATTGGACAAAATCTGTAATATTTCCTCTAACCCCAGCGGCATTCCCTGAGGAGTTGGACTTTCCTCCACAGTGGTCTACTGACCCGGTGTATTATTTGGGGATTCAAATACACACAGACTCGGAACTTGTGTTTAGAGAAAATTACTGTTGTGCCATTGCTAAACTTGAAGAAGATATAGCGTGATAGATTCGCCTTCCCCTCTCCCTATTGGGTAGAATACCATTAATGAAAATGGTAGTCCTTCCCCGGTTTCTCTTTTTATTCCTTGACATTCTGATGGTCTTGCCAGCACAATTCTTCAAACACCTTCGGTCGCTTCTAATTAAGCTGGCCTGGGCCAACAAACAACCCCAAGCAAGCTGGGACCTCCTAGTCCTGCCATACTCAATGGGGGGTTTGGGAGCCCCAGACCTTGATCTTTCCTACCGGGCCGCCCAGGCCTCACATGCCTACTTTTGGTTACACCAGCAGATGCCCCCGTCACACCTACACATAGAGCGTGCCACACAAGCTCCAGCCCATCTGGCGACTGCCTTGATCCACCCGCCAAGCAGGTATACCACTATCCTTGACTCGATTAACGCCACAACACATGCGTGGCATAATCTCCACAATAGGCAAGCGCTCTCTTTCTTATACTCACCTATCACCCCCATAGCCTGGTTTGAGTTTATCCCCGACTCTTACATCCCCAGAAATGGTAGCAGCCCTAAACTCATTAGGACTTGACACAATTGGGGAATTCTTTAGGGATGGGAGGGGTTAGGACTGGACTGACCTGCTAGAGACGGATCCACAACCACCTCCCTTAGCCACATTCCACTAGTTCAGAGCTAGAAGCGCCCTAAGTAAGCTATTGGGGAATGAGTTACTGGAGCCACCGGAGGTACTCTCCTTCTCAATACGGATTTGTGCTGCATACCCTAAGCGACTAGTCGCACAAATATACTCTCAGATGCAGGAACTGAGTAGGGACCGATATGTCAAAGCCAGACTGGAATAGCAGTCGGACTTGGAACTGGTTATAGATGACGAACAGTGGAAATATTGCTGTGAGGCTACTAAACGCATCTCACTTAACGGCTGACAACGACTCATACAGTTTAAGTTTCTGAACCGTATTTACCACACACCAGTGGGACTCCACAGATTCAGACTCCATGACATGTCCAACTGTGAACGCTGTGGGGCAGCTGATGCTGACTTCTTGCATCTAGCATGGCTCTGCCCTCCTATTGTGAATTTTTGGATACAGGTCTATAGGGAGCTTCAGGCAATCACTGAAGTGGACCTTAGGGCCGACCCACTGCTTGCCCTTCTTGGATACTCTAAAAAGCATACAGAAACCCATCCGACGATTAGTGGACATGGCGTTGCTTGTTGCTAAGCGAGTATTGGCGATGCATTCCTCCCCCCACACTGACACAATGGTCTAGGGACATGCTGTACTGTAATACACAAACAGAAATATACAGCGAGCTGCTTCCCCCTCGGAACCGCCCAAAGAACTTCTGGAGCCTGTCTGCTACTTACATTGCGACTCGCACTCAAGAACAAAATGCCACAGCCCCCATCACAGAGAGGGCTCTATAGATGCCACAGGTATAACAGACTTCCCGTGCATTAGAAAACACACTGTAGCGATTAGTGCTCCCTATAAGGTACCGGTGTCGCTGGATTGATGAATATACCACTCTTCAAAGGTATGAATGTACTGTGAGGACAACTTTCAGTATTAACAGTTTGATTATTGTCAGTTGCCTCCTTCGATGGGAATATAATTTCCTTCTTTTTTTTCTTTCTAATTGCATATTTGAATTGATTTTGTCTCAATATTTTCCCTGCTATTATTTGTATGACGTTTTTGTCTTGGTATTATGATTTCTCTGTATTGTCATATTGAAATGAGTAAAATAAAATAAAAGTTTTTTAAAAATGGTGATGCCGTCACGTCTGTTGTATTTTTTTTTATCAATCTTCCGATGACAGTAGCTGCCTGCTGGTTTCACCAAGTGGATACTTTATTACGGGAACTGATATGGGATGAGGGACGATGAAGTGTGTCCTTAGAAACACTGCAACGTCCCATGGCGGAAGGCAGCCTGAGAGCACCACAGTTTGAGTTATACTTCATGGCCTCCTAAATACAGTGGGTGGAACAGTGGCTGGATTGGTTAGGACTGGGGGAGGAGGGACTGGCAGAGTCTGTGGCTCCCTTCGGCTTATTGTTGGCTAAACTGCTCAACCCAGCGGTTGAGATCCCGCATCCATCTCTATTATTGACCTCTGCATAACAGTGCTGGAAACACTGAGTGGCGAAGTCAGAGGAGATTCCTTTGTATACAATATTCATGCCCTTGATCGGTCTACCACATGGGGACCCACTGACGATTTTCACCGCTGAGCAGATGACAGCTTGGAAGCACGTAGGGTTGGAGACAACGGGGGACTGTACCAAACTAAATACCGTTGTCCCTTTCGAGGAGCTGGTCACGGGCTCTGGCCCTAAGGCCGGCCAGTTCCTCTGGTATCAGGCCCTGGTTCGCACATTCAGGGGACTCTAGGGAAGGGGCCATGAGGAACCCACAACACATACAGTTCTGCACTTCTTGCTCTTCCTAGGCTTGGCAAAGCACTTGGTAAAATGGTTCTATAGCTCACTAACTGAGATTATTCACACACCTTTGTAAAAACAGTGCAGGTGGTGGGAAATAGTATTGGATAGGGAAATCTCAGACTCCGACTGGAATAGATTGTTGGCCTACCCTAAGATGGTCTCAAGAAACACAAGGCTAAAATATACGCAGTTTGATTACTTGCATATGACCAACACAACACCCCACAGAATCTGAGTTGCCTAGGGTGGTGAATCCCGCAATTATAATGATGCAGACTTCATACACATGACTTGGGTATTCACCACACTGCGCCGGTTTTGGGACAATGTACTGGCGGTGGTGGGTACTACACTGGGATGCACAATTGAGTCCACTGTTGAGGTCTGTCTGTTGGGGCTTTCTCAGACCACCCTAACGATAGTTGGGAACAGGTTTATTGATCTTGCCTTGGTACTGGCTAGGAGGAGGGTAGCAGTGACCTGGAAATCCACTGGGGGCCCGTGTTGGGGTACTGGGTGAGAGATGTGACACAATAAGCTGGGGCGGAAGGGCAGATACTAACTAGAGATGACTCAAGAGGGTTGCGGTGACACCCAACTGTGGAGCAGTGGTAGGAGGTCCTGGGAGCACCAGGAGCGTGACTCTGGTGGCGACGAGGGTAGTCAAGGTTGGACCCATGCAGATGGGGGCGTGCACCTGCAGCCGGGGAGACTAAAGCAAGGGAACATCCCTGCTGATGATCCTGAGAATGAGGAAGTCACTAATGGAGTAACTTGGTGCGCCTCTAAATTAGATCGGGGAGTGAGTAGCATCTGCCCCCCCTAGCTGCCCCTATATTCAAATGTGGCCAAAATGGATTGCCGTTAGGACAGCGGGTTGATAAGGCGAGACCTCGGACCTCACCCTTCCCATACACCTAGTTTACCCAGATCATTACTAGTTCATTGCATTCTTTGGGCCACCCTGCAGTAGTTTGTTGAAAGTTACATTTGTTAAGTTCCGTACAAGAGGCATCTCCTCGGAAGCTCCTTCTCACAATGCGTTGGATCCTCTTAAAATCATAGATACGCAAAGGCTGGTTAACGCACTACGTTGACACAATCCCCAATGGTTAAGCTACAGATAATGGGCTCCACTGTTACTCCATACATTGTCATTGCTGCAGATCCTTGACAATGGATGTTGCAGGGAATGGATATATACAAGATGCTCAAACATGTCCAATATTCGCATATCATGCTGTACTCAAAAGGGTGATGTGTGCAGTGCTGCGATTGTAATTGTCTAACAGACATCATACCAAATGGCAATAAAAATATGTAAAAATAAAAAAAAAAGATGCCCAGTGCTTAACAGCAGCATGGCCGCTCTTTATTTGCGGTTTATGATCTCTACTGTACTTTTTCTTCTGCTCATGTTCAGTATAATGCTGATTTTCCCTTTGACCAGCTCCTTGCTTCATACTTTCTCTTGCTATATAGGTCCCCGGGCGCTCATTTCTCTCCGGCCTGGCTTACTGCTGCCTTTTCTTTGGCGTTGCTGTAATTCACGAACAGACATCTGCAATGAGGGCTCGGTTAGGAAGACAGGCCTTGGGACTGCAGTTTTAAAGCTGGAGTCATCCATTTCCTGTTCTGCTCTCTTCAGCAGGTATTGATTCCCGGGATCTCCGTCCAGTCGAATCGTTCACAGCAGCACTGTAGCCTAGTGAGCATTAAGTTACCAAGGTGACGAGCATCACTGACAAAGAGCTTCTCAAATAAAATCTTTAAAACAGTGCTTTGCAACAAGGTTATTTCTAGACTTATGCTAAGTAGGCAAGTCAATCCAGCAGTGGCATTTTGGAAAAGATGCTCTTTCCTAACTATTTTTATGTATTTTCATTTTTTATATTTTTTGTTTTATTTTATTGTAGTCTTGTTTCTTTATCTTTACAAATTAAAATAAAATTTTTCCAAGGGAATTTAATGTGCAATTAACTTATCATGGATTGTGAGGAAAACGGAACGAAAAAGCACAATGAAAGGGGTCGGAGGACAGGCAAAGCGGAAGAAGTTTCACATCTCAAGACCATCTCTCTAATGGAAGGAGAATTATTGTGAAGCTGTAAATTGTTAACTTGTTCACATTGAGGGGCAGATTTACAAGCCCCTTGCGCCTCTTTTAATCTGCCGTTGCTTCACTTTTGTGACACAGCGGCGGCGCAAAACCAGCGCCATGCTGCGGGGTATTTACAACGTGACGCAGCTGGGAGATGAGTAATGTTGTAAAGCCCTGTGCCAGAAGTAGGCGTTCCTAAGCAGGGGGGGGGGGTGTTCCGTCGCAGGAACGCCTCCTAAAAGTGGCTGAGTGAAATCTACAAGATCACTTTTGAGCCCATGCTGCGTCAAAACCCTGCGCCTGCTTGAAGCAGGCGTAAGGATTGACGCAGCATTGTAAAGATAGGGCACCCCAGAGCCTTGCTGGAGCTGCGTCGCGCTTGCGACGCAACTCCAGCAATGCGCTGCCTTTACGGCACAGATGCGTCACGCATCTGTCCGTTTTTGCCCCATGGTGCGCCACATTGTAAATGCGGCGCATCCATAGTGACGGGGCCGTGACGCACAATAACTGGCGCATCCCTGCTGATATGCAGGGATGCGCCAGTTATTGTAAATCTGCCCCTGAGTCTTTGAAAAAGCAACCGCTTTCAAAGTTGGAGGTCAACTTTGCGTCGAAGCTGTTATTTTACACTGTAAGGCAAGGACACTTATAAGTTTATAGATAATTTCATGTAAGTAACAGACGTCCATTTTATTACCTTTGCTTACCTTCTTATATTGTTATTTTTCATAATCAAATCATTTGTTGCGCGTCTCCTGCAGTGCACTTCTACAAATGTTGTACGTGCACACGGTTCCCTTTGAATGTGCACTGTAGGTTAGCGTTTGAAGAGTCTACAACCAATGCCCTTCTAACAAAAAGCGCACTGCGCACAGCTACTTCCCAGAGAACAGTCAAGGAATACTGTTTGGTCACTGGCCAGTCACTGGCTGGTCATTGACCTGGCCAGCACAGGCCGGTCACTAGCTGGTCACTGACTGGTCACTGCCAGGCCAGGCTTGTCACTGGCTGTTTACTGCCAGGCCATTCACCGGCCCTGCCAGCAAAGGCCGGTCACTGGCTGGTCACTGCAGGCCGGTCACTGGCCCGGCCAGCACAGGCCTGTCAGTGTTTGCAGTGCATACCCAGGGGTGCTGGAACAATATTCAGAGTGGCGGTGGTGCCCTCAGTGTTACATCACTAAAGTAATAGGCTCTGTGAAATTCCAAGTATCGCACAAAGAAATGTAGCAAATGAGACACGTCCATTGAGCAGAAGAGTGGAAAGGGTGTGGTATGTAACAGGTGGTGCATTTTGGAACACACTGTCATAAATATACTCCTAACGCGTGGTGTGGTAGGACACTCATTTACAGAAAGCACATTTACCATTGAAATGGCCACTAAATTTGCACAGACGTAGTTTTACTGGTTACACTATACAGCGCTCAAATGATAGCAGAGAATATTTATCATTTGTTCATCACCAAGTGTCTTGATTTGTTTTGATCCTATTAAAATTCTTGTTTCAATCATACTTCAGAATTACAAAAGAAAGTGCTTTCCTAGCTGTTGACATATTTTGAAATATTTGTACATTTCATATTTTATGGGTCCGGCAGCCTTTCCTTTCACACTCAGCAAGATTGCCATATAGTTTATATTGCAAAATTCTGTCACTGTGCAAATCTCCATATTAAAAGCAAAAGTAGCAATTTGTAAGGAGACTGAGTCTGACATTTGACCTCTCTGACACAATACATGTTAAAGGCATCTGTGTTGCATATGCACCTTCTCAAGTCCTGCATCCCCCGCCCCCTCCCCGCACCCCTACTTTCAGCTCCTATGAGAACATCATACATTGTCAAAAGAAGTTCAAAATAAGCCAGCTAGCTTCAGCCTTGGAAGGGAAGGCTGCATCGATACCTGTCTACATGAATGTTGTTCTTTGTAGGTAGTACCCTCCAGGCAGACCGGCGCTCCCGGCCTCTTCCAGTTATATTTTTACACGTGCGACCCTTTCATGCGCATATGCACTATCATTGGACACATGCTCCTTTTCTTAGAGTAGAAGCACTTTTCCTTTCGACACTTGTACTTTTGCGTTGAGCACACACTTTTCCAAAGAACATGTGCATTTTTCAGTATGCCAAAATTATTTTCTCCATTGAACACGTCATTGCCACAGCACATATACTTTTCGTTTTGACTTATTCATCTTGCCATTATGCCAGAACTTCCTTATAATTCACACCACACACTAATTCAGGACATTAAGCACTACACACTGTTAAAAAAAACTTTGGCAACACCCTGTCCAGCACGGGTCACATAGTTGAGAATCAAGAACACAGGACTGTGCGTATTAGAAGGGCATGTTGCATGCATTCAACACAATATATAGACATATAATTATATCTATCTATCTATCTATCTATCTATCTATCTATCTATCTATCTATCTATCTATCTATCTATCTATCTATCTATCTATCTATCTATCTATCTATCTATCTATCTATCTATCTATATATCTATATATCTATCTGTATGTATCTATGTATCTATCTATCTATCTATCTATCTGTATGTATGTATGTATGTATGTATATGTATGTGTGTGTGTGTATATATATTCACTGAAAAAACCATAGGTTTCACACACGTTATAGTTACGAATTAGCATTTAAAAAACCTTGCAAATTCACTTAAAAAACCATAGGTTTCACACATGTTATAGTTAGCTGGACATTTCACTCATAATAAACCAATGAAATTCCCCCGTTATGGTTACTGCAGGCAACTATAACTCACGCGACCGCAATCCTCTGCTGATGACGTCAGATATTACATCACTGTATTTACCCATGTCTTCTTCCATTAATCTTTAGCTATACATATATTACAAATATTTATTTTTCATAAAGACACATATGTCATCAGTGATGTAATATCTGACGTCATCAGCAGAGGATTGCGGTCGCGTGAGTTATAGTTGCCTGCAGTAACTATAACGGGGGAATTTCATTGGTTTTTTACGAGTGAAATGTCCAGCTAACTATAACATGTGTGAAACCTATGGTTTTTTAAGTGAATTTGCAAGGTTTTTTAAATGCTAATTCGTAACTATAACGTGTGTGAAACCTATGTTTTTTTCAGTGAATTTGTATGTTTTTTTAAATGCTAAGTTATGTATTTATTAATGTTTGTTTTTTCAGGTTTTTCACCGTGCGCGCACCGTGAATTATTTATTTTATTTTTTAATCGCGAGGTGCGCGCGCTGTGGGCGCACGGTGCGCTTCGTGCACCGAGCACCCGCGGTTCGCAGTGCGATTTAAAAAAAAAAATGTTTTTTTCTCCCTTGGGGGTCCTTCTGTGAGCCCCTGACCAAGGCTAGGGGGTCAGGAACTGTCCACTCTGCCCCCTTTTCACGTTCTCCACCTTTTTTTTTCACCCCCTCAGACTGCGAGAGACAAAATGGCGGCTGACATTTCCTGGTTTCGACCGATTCGAATGTTTACCGACATCTAACAACCAATCAGAATTGCGCTCGCGCACTGCAGGGTGCGCGCACGGTGCGCGCGTATAGATATTGATATGCTTTTAAATGCTAATTTCTCAGGAAATACTGAACAGATTTACACCAGACCTGCAAAAGGCACTTCCTTGACCTTATGGCTACCTCTCTGCCAAATTTCACGTAATTCTGTTCAGCCGTTCGGGCTGTAGCTGCGACTAAAGGTCCTATGGAAAAATGCATGGGGAAAATGCGTTTTGGGACCCCCCCTTTTTCTCGGCCCCCGCTTGACGAATCACCCCGAGACTTTCAGGGTAGGAGCTGAGCGGAGTGCCCCATTAGTTTTGAAACTTTCGCGAGGATTCGTCAACCGGCACCAAAGTTATTCAAAATAGAATTTTGAGATTTCCTATGGAATCTAGGTTGTAACTATAACTATCTACTGGCGACCGCCAGTAGATAATATATATATATATATATGGCATGACCCTGTGGGAAGTGCTGTTGTGAGCACAGTGGAACTCTACACAACATATGTAATAAATATATATATATATATATGGCATGGCATGACCCTGTGGGAAGTGCTGTTGTGAGCACAGTGGCACTCATATATATATATTTATTACATATGTTGTGTTGAGTTACACTGTGCTCACAACAGCACTTCCCACAGGGTCATGCCATACACATATTATTACAAGACATGCATTAGCACATTAGATAAACACTTTGCACAAATATAGCAAAGCACAGATCCCACCAGCACAGCAACACAGCAGATCTCACAGCAGTACTTCTCCCTGAGTCATGCTACATACTACTTAAAGCATTCCAATTTAGACAGCGATCCTAACATACATCCTATGCGGCCCTGATAAGCCAGTCAGTAGCTAGCTATCACCAAATGCCCAATGACGTGTCCTTATGCAAGGCAATGGGCTCACCCCACCAACCTGGAGGATGTCTGAGAAAGGTGGTGAAGCCCTCCAGTCCCATCCATCACACGTGGGGCTCATGCTTCAAAAGGGAAGCAACATGACCCTATGCGTTTACAGGGGAATGAGCCCATACATAAAGGTGGTGAACATCACTAGAGGAGTCGAACTGTGGTCAGCAAGGAAAGGCGCATAATGTGCTGATGCTGCAGCAAGGCCGTACCAACGGCAGAATGGGTGCTGCATAAATATCTCTAATAAAGCATTAGCAGATCCAGCTTCCATATGACAAATTCTTACAATTTTGGATATTTAATTTCCATCAAAAACAAAACCTTTTAAATTGAACATGTGCATTTGTACTTTCCTGTTGTAGATATACCCTTTTCCTTTGGACATATTCCTTTTCCTCAGACATATGCATTTCCATAGGATGTGTGCATTTTCATAGGGTAAGCGAACCTTCCAAACAGGCCCTTGCATTCTTCCTTTTGAAGATGGCCTAGATGCATGGTTGCAGTTTGACTGGACACTGTGTCAATGCTTTAAGACATTAATAAGACTTATGACAAACACAAATGCAAGTATTCTCTACCACGGTTGTGATTGGCATGGTGTCTATAGTCACACATCAATGGAACCTTGAACATCGACAGCAATCGAGGGATATAAGTCAGCATTTTTTACACTAGTAGCCATAGCGGATTTTTACCTTGTAAATACATATGCGCGCACACACACACACACTAGCACATACACACACACATACGGACACATACACATACTTCTCATAAAATCCAAATGAAACAAGAAACAGAAAGGAACCCTAGATGGACCCTCTGCAGTGCTTCAGAGGTTGTAAAGCACCTTCCTAGCTTTACCCACTTTACGTGATGCAGACATGATCTGAGGCTCAAAGTAAAAAATCTAATTGTTTCAATTAAAAAATCAAGTGGGATGGATTTTTATTATATTTTTTGTATGTTGCTTTTCCTGAGGAGTCAATTTTCGCAAGAATGAACTCAAGTCAGCATGTGTTTTGAAACTGGAGGGTTCACTGTCACTTAACAAGCACCAAATTTTGGTGCAAGCAATTCTTGCCCCCAGAAAATAGCAATGGGGCCTCAAAACAGTGATGACCAACATTTTTACAGTGGATCCAGGACTTTTGGAAGTTAAGTGCTGCACAAAGTGTGTTTGATTTTTCACGTACGATGCCAAGGTAGAATTATAAGCGAACAGCGACACTCAGAAATGCTATCTACCTACTACAGGGGTTCTTCACATGGTGACTTCTGTGGAGCCATGTATAATCA